>NW_026867617.1:255532-479424 GCF_020745735.1 Hemiscyllium ocellatum
GTACAGTCGATAACGGGATTAATGACGAAAGGATGAGATACGAATCCACGAGGCAAGATTTTTTCATACAAAGGAAAGCCGTCTAATTCAGAAATGAGGTAAAGTGCATGACATTAGAATCCAATGAACACAGAAGGTAACCAAAGTGAAGTCAAGGATGACAGGTTCAGATCGTATATTATTTAGGATATTATGCAAAAGTAAAGTTTGTTTTCGTTGCACAGGTGAATGTGAGTAGTATCAGTGATGATTTGAGGTAATTGCATCTCTAGAGGTCTGATGCATGTATAAATGCACATTACCTTTCCATACCTTGGCCACACACCAGTCACAGACGTTTAGCTTCTGCTGAAGTCCTTCATTCTCAGAAATGGCAAAACCACCGATTTTGCTGTTGAAGGAGTTTTACTATCCACTTCTCGCAGCTGTTAGTCTTCCAGGTAAGACATTCAACCCGTTTGTATTTAATTGATTTTAATTTTTCCTTGTTAATGCCACATACCATATGTCTCAGTGTTCCACATCAACATCGAGAATCCTGTCACTACACTTTTACCTTTTCCTTTTTTTTCTGGAAGCTTTAGTGGTTTAATAATAATAATTCAAATGATTGTCCTCTGAAAGTATGTTTGTTGATCTTCAGACGTTCCGAGAGTCTCATGGAGAATGAAACTGGAACAGCATGTTAAACGCTTGGGTAAATTTTGTGTTTTGTGCATCGCTGAGCATGTGTTCAAATGCTCGTAATAAGTATTTTCACCTCTTCTTCAATCGTGCATTGCAATATTAACGATCATTTCTGTTTCTCTGACAGTGAATGTTATAATTCTCTTTTGAGGAAGCTGTGGTCTTTCGAAATGCATCTCAGCTCACATGGTGGCCATGGCAACATCGGATCTATTGGTTATTATCAATAGTATTATAGTGTATCATATTTTGAGTTATCACTTTCCATTTTCCTTCTTGACCCACACATCAGTGTGCAAGCTCATTGCATACGTGATTACCACTGGTCTTGATCTGACTGTTTCGTTCATCGTTTTCTTCACATTTGACAGATTTGTGGTGATCTGCTGTCAGAAGTTTAAAATAAAACATTGCACTGAAAAACTGCAGTCTCAGTATTAATAATCTTCTCAGTTCTGATCTTTTTAAAGAACATCCCGGTTTTGTTTGCATATGAACCAGAGCAAATTGTTAATCAAATGAATGGGGCTGCCGGTCAAGGGTAACATTCTTTGCTTCATTCCCAGGAATACCTTTTGTCTGGTTCCATAGCACCTGGGTTGCTTGGCTTCCATTTCTCCTAATTTTCTTGTTTAATTATTTAACAATCCACCGTGTTGTCGTGGCGAATAGAACTAGCATTGGACTCCAAGGTCACAGAACTGAGAAGCAAAGCAATTCAACAATGGAAAACCGGAGGAAGTCCATTATTTTATTGTTCTCGGTATCAGGCAGTTTCATATTGCTTTGGTTGACGCAGTCAGTCAGTTTGGCCATGACCCGATTGTCACACGGTAATTACAATCGAGGTGTCTTCAGCAACCCTGAGTACATCGCGACTGAAAGTGAAGATATGCTGAAGTTGTTCAGTTGTTTCCTGAACCCATGCATTTATGCAGCAACCCAGAACAAATTCACAGAAGAGCTAAATAACGTGAGGAAACGTTTATGGAAGAAAACAAAACATATTATTTGAAAAAAAAAGAACAGCGGAAAAGAAAAATGTATTGTCGCCGACTCTCTTTGTAGCTGACCCTGAATTTCACAATGTTACCATCAGAGAATGGTTTTGGTCCCTCAGGCTGTGGAAAAACATGCTTTCAGCAGATATTCCTTCGATGTTTGATTGGACATTTGATGGCGATTTTGCATATTTTTAATATTATTTTTGGATGAACGTTTTGCATTGCATGGATACACTATCCGTATTTTCAAAGGTCAATGTCTATTAAAAAATAACATTAGAGGTGACACGTGACGTTTAAATAGATATACCCATTGCGGAGTCTCAGATCCAATGCTCCAGTTTAAAATCCCAGTCACGTTCATTTATGTCTGGGAAAAATACTCAATGATATTGCTGCCACAAACTCGTGAACTGCACCGGACTATCTGACAAAGTAACTCTTTAAAACGTTATGTATGGCTAAAGAAACACAAATAAAATATCCTTCCTTGGTACCCTAGTGATTGTAAAATACTGAACTTTGTTTTTTTTAAAAAAATGAGAACACCTAACCCACAATGTCAATAACTTTATCTCACAGTACACACTGATATGATGACTAAAATATTCAGTGATAAGTGCACTTAGGAACCGTAGATTCGTGGAAATATCAAAAATATGAGTGATGTTCTACTCAGTGCTTAAATTTCTGAATTATTCCTGTACCCCTTCATCCTTGTAGCCCTTACAAACACACATGTCTTGAGCGCATTGATTGATCTGGCATCAATTATGTATTGTACCAGAGAACTGCACAGATAAGCAAACTGTAAAGGGGGAAGAACACAGCATGGCAGGCAGTGTCAGGTGGTGGAGAATTGAACGTTTCGGTGTACTACAAAATCTCTGTTTGAAAAGTCTCTCATCATCTCAGTGCTGACCGTTCTACCCTGTGTTCTTAGACTGTGACCCATGGTTCCAACTCGCAGTGACATTGTGGGAAATCTGAGCAACTTGTTTTTTCTCAATCAAATCCTAATATTTCCATTAGATTGAACGAGGGGAAAGTTGAGTCACTGTCTAATCCAGTAATAAATGTCCACTCGCTGTTGTCTGACTAAAACTGTCCAGTGCTGTCTTCATATATGTTACCAGAGGAAAGGTAGTTAGGTTTGTTCACCTACCTTTCCTCATACAGGTACATTTTCAGTGCACTTATGCTCTCAGTTAATTAGATGACATAAACATGTAAAAGACTCACAGAGTCACACAGCACGGAAGCAGAAGGTTCGGTCCAATAAGTTTTTGCTGATCATCATCAGGCAAATTGAAGTCAATCATAGAAGCGATGGAAGACCCAGGGAAGAGTTGTCTAGCAGACAACCGCGAGACGACAAGAAGTAGAAACAGAATGAGGAAATTCGGCTCATCCACCATTCGCTCATGGCTGATATGCTTCTGCACGCCATTAGCAGACCTTCTCCCAGTCAGTACTTGTTCTATGAAAATTATCGAAGCTGCCTTCGATTTGACAGTTTCTTTAAGAAATCTCACTTACAATCAGATACTGAAACAACTATTTCAACTTTATAGTACATAGCAAACAAAATTACACCTCTCAAGTCTGCAAGTTCAGTTTGAGAATGGAATTTCACTCTGACCAAGTTAGTGGAGGAATTTAGCTCCGATCTTAATTAATACTGCCTGCCTTTGAATGTGCCTACTGTTTGATTGTTAAACGGTAGTTTTCTGCAAGTGTCTGAGACTGACACATCCTGAAATTGAATTCTTATGCACGTTTCTGTCCATCAACTTTATAGTGTGAATCTGTGGATTGTCTTTTCGACACGTTTATTCACTTTATTGATGACTGTGATGGAGCCACCACGTTTGCAGCTTGCTTTCATATCAGTAGTAGCTCCCTGTTACATTTTACCTTCAGTATTGACTATATCTTTGAAGACAGCCTTTGCTGCAGTTAATCTCTTTTCCCCAGGACATTCTTTTTTCCAGACGATCTTATTTGACCCACATGCATGTTCCAGCAGGTAATGAAGTAACTTTATCTCCTGTCTCACGGAAAACGGCGAACATAAGTTCCATCCCAGAAACAGCAAAACACTGTCAATTCGTGTATGACCTTTTGTCATGGTCGCTGAACAGGTTACTTCGGAAAAAAAGTCCATTCGAGTAAATTACTCCAATCTACATTTAATCTGGCTACTTGGTAAGAAGCCTCACAGGAGAACAAATGCTGAGACAATTACTTCCACTTTATTTCAAACTTAAATTAAGCTTAGAATCCTGAAGTGAGCAAATTAAGCCTCAGAACCTACCTCAGATATAACCTGATTAATGGTGGATTCAGGCTATGATTTTAACCAACACTATCTGTGTTTTGGTGTGAATTAATAGACCCATGTGCAGTGTTGTTCTCCAAAGTTCAGCTATTGAAGAATTCTACAGAAATCCATGCTTCAGGTCTATAGAGATATATCATTGATGATCATTTCTTTTCTTTCATTCAATTGATTAAGTATATCTTCAGCGCCCTCCAGTTTGTAGTTTGCTTATTCATTAAAAAAGGCCCCTGCTCCTTAAAGTATATTTTTATACATTTGTGGGATATCGGCATTTCTGTCTGGCCAGCATTGATTGAACAGGTCTAGTTGCTCTTGAGAAGGTAGTGGTTAGCTGTTATTTTGTATGTTTGCATCTCATCTACAGTGGAGTAATCACAATGTCAATAAAGAGAGAATTCCATGATTTTCACACAGTGGACATGAAGGAATGGTGATATATTTCCAAGACAGGGTTGAGAGTAGCTTGGAGGGGAAGTTAAAGATGTTGGCTGAGGATTTTTGGTGAATTTTTGCAGTGCTTGCTGTAGGTATTACGTACTACTGCGACTGCGAGTTGGTGTGGGAGGGCGTGGGTACTTGTGCATGTAACACCAAATGCGTGGGCTGCTTTGTCCTCGAGAATGGCCAACCTCTTGATTGTCTTTTGATCCTTCTCTTCTTCAGAGAATTGGAGAGTTTTCATTCAAACTCCCGACTTTGTCCTTGCAGAAGATTTGTTCCAAGAACCACACCTGCTGTCTTTGTGTTATACAGAGGAGAATGACCACCCCTCTTAGAACAAAATCTGCATCACCCAAAGGGGAGTGCCATGCCCTATAATCTGTTAAAAGGACTAGGAAAAGAGGTGCCATCCTGTTTTTCAGCAACTTCCAGTTGTGAAGTGAAATAAATCCCTGACACTCAATTTACAATGCACAAATCATAACTTAGTCAATTAACTCAAACAGTGAATAAATTAACTAAACTTTTATCATACAGAACCATTCCCCCATAACTAATAATCACGAGAAAATCACAAGACTTAAATGGTATGCTGTTCCAATAAGTACAACTCCCAATCTTGCAATGAAAGAATATAATTTAGTCTCTCCAAATTGCAGCCAGGGTAAGTGTCTATTTACAGATTTTCTAAAATTTGACAAACGTCCAAGTATGTGGTCCCTGAATTCTGAGTCAGCATTTTCTCCTTCATTATTTTCAGTGATCCTCTCACATCATGCTTGAACGGGAATTGAAATGGACTGAATTTGCTGGATTCGTTTGTTGCATCTCGAATGGAAAATAAGGTGCACACGGAATTCCTGTATCCTGACCATCTGGACAGTCTTGACAATAAACCCTCACCATGTCTTAAAAGCCTGGTGCCAGCTTTCTACCGCTCCTTTGCGATTCTGGATGCTCTGCAACAGATTGAATTGTTGTATTGGTAACTATTCTATAACATGCCTGAATAATTTTTGCGTAAAATTTGATTTGAATGTTTCTCTGTGTTTGTCTGTATCTAGTGAAAAGCTTGTGTATCACTTCTGCAGTCCTTTCAGCTGTGATATGGCAGAATGGAAAGGAGTCTGGAAATGTATTGGACACGTATACTTTTGTCAACGAATGATGATTCCTTTTTTTAACATTGTTGGTAGGTGTCCAACAGAAGCCGTGTTTTCTCAAATGCACGATGAGTATTAAAGGTGTTGGTTTATTTCTGTCTGAGATTTTCCAGAAACCAGACATGCATGACATGTGTGCAAAAAGTTCAACCCCATCCTTATATGGTCCAGGCCAAGTGAAATGATTTGTATTTTCGCTTGATTTTTTTCTTAAAAGCTGAATGCCCTTGCATTGGTAATTCATATACTACATGCAACATCGCCTTTATATAGCCCCAAGATAACACGGCTTGAAGAAGCTCTGCCTGTCTCTCATCCACGTGATATATCATCGTCTCTGTTTCCTGATCAAGATATCATTTTTAAGTTCGTAACATTCGGGACTATATTCAGGTTTTTCTCTCTGTTCACTAATTGATATAATTGCTTCTGTTTTTCAACTTCCTGTTGTAACTGAGTTCATTGCTTTGCATGCCAAATATCCGCCTTATTCTTCACTGATTCTTTTTCTGCTTGAATCACTCGATCAAACATGGCCTCTGATAATTCTATTTCAACTTTCTCATCTGTGTTCTCTGATTTCTTCTCCTGATACATCTGGTAGGTTTGTGACCTTGTGATCACACAGACTGGAGAAATCCACAGAGAAATTTCCTGTAATTTTTCAGTTGCGTTATTCTGCACTGGTGATTCTCCTACCTTTGATACAGCGATGTTATTGTCAAGGACAAAGTGTATTCCTGAAGCTGAGAGTTTCTCTAGTCCTCTGACCACCACTTCTTCACTTTACACTGGACACTGCAAACTTACTCTGCATAAAGGAGCAACTCTCATCTCACTATGAATTCCATGTACTAACACATTAATCTGGCAATAGTCCTTCTTAGTTACATATATCTCACCAACAAAGATTGACATGAATCAGTATCTCATAATACTGTAACTTGTCTCGCTGCTGCTGTCGAGAGATGAGGGTAAACCTGACCTTCACAAGTAAATGATTTAAGATTCGCCACTTTGTTCTCAACGACCCTCAGACCAGGTCGTACATTCTGTTGCAGCTTTTTTGTATCCAATATGCTTTCCACGATTTCGACTGGGACAACACATCTCTCCTGGGACAGGCCAGGGAATGCCAGGGAATTCCTATAGGCATGGCACTCCAACCACAACGCCATAAACAAGCACATAGATCTAAATGCCATCTATCAATCCCTCAGAAAACGAACAGGAAATGACTTCACCACAAACCCCAGGAACCCCATTCAGGAGAAAGATATAAATAGAAAGCAGGAGACAACAGCTTCGCTTCACTTGGAGGTCGCCACTGATGATGTTACCTAGCCAGGTAATGAAACGTCTGGATATCAAACCTACAGCTCAGCGAGCAAACCGACACCATAAATATACTTTTCTTTACCTCATTCAAAAATTCACTGGCTTACTCTGCTTTCCTATGACAGTCTTCTTATTGCTTTTTCAAAACCCACGAACACTGTGACTTCATGTGACCTACTTTGGAGCAGTGCAGACAGCTGAGCCTTTTAACTTCTTCCCTTTCATGCTTTTCCATGTTACGCTACGTTAAATAATCCTTATTATCCTCAATGAGAGCTACTTTCCCCCTATCCCCAGGATTTCTCTTTCCACAGTTTCCACCCTTCACAGATTGAAATCGATATTGGAAGCCGAACTTAGTTTTATGAACCAACGCATAACCATCAGCCATTTCAGCTGCTGCTCTCACCATTTTAACTGTTTGCTCTTTTACATGAGTTCTTTCGACCTCAGAAAGTGAATTTTTGAACTCCTCCAAAATAATAGTTTCTCTAAGAGGGTCATGTGCTTGATCTACTTTTATTGCCCTTGCCGACTGATCAAAATTTGCATGTTTGATCTTTTCAAACTCAATGCATGTTTGACCAAGGTCCCACCTTACATTCCTGAAATATTGGAACATTATTGTTTTGCAGGATCTGGCATTTTCAGTCTGCACAGTGTAGCTTTGGTGTTCTCATTAATCAGGACCATATCCACTGCTCACCTACAATGTCGCCCCTCCATAGTGTGACAGCACATTCTGCTTCACTGGAGCAGACAGAGATATAAGCATCCTAGACATCCCAACTTCCACAAAAAGGAATGAAAAGTTACTGTTTAATTATTCCAGTCTCAAGTCTATATGGTTTTGAAAAGCTACGTCTGCACTGAGTGTTGAAGCTAGAAACTGAACAATGAACCCTTTAAAATGTAGACTGCTTAACCTATTGAGCAGAAAACCACGATGCAGACTCTCAGCTTTAGATTACTTACAGTGTGGAAACAGGCCCTTCGGCCCAACAAGTCCACACCGACCCGCAACCCACGCATACCCTGGCATTTACAAATTACCTAACACTACGGGCAATTTAGCATGGCCAATTCACCTGACCTGCACATTTTTGGACTGTGGGAGGAAACCGGAGCACCCGGAGGAAACCCACGCAGACACGGGGAGAACGTGCAAACTCCACACAGTCAGTCGCCTGAGGGGGGAATTGAACCCAGATCCCTAGCGCTGTGAGGTAGCAGTGCTAACCACTGTGCCACCGTGCCGCCTTAAGGTTGGCCGTGAGCCTCAGATCTGACTGAGCGTGTCATGATTATCTGCGTAAAATAAGGGGAGTTGCTTTGTTTCAAACATCAATGTGGAACAAATTTGTATCCCAATACACCAGACATTTGTCGCACAGCTTCGAACAAGTCTTCTTTGCTGAACAGTGCCTCCAACCAACGCTATACACCGGATACATCGACAATTTCTTCCTTTGGATTTCTGGCAAGGAATCACAGCAACGACGAAACAACGATGTCAACAGGTTTCATCCTACCTTCAGATTCACCATGGACTACTCTTTGGTATTAATCACATTCCTGGATACGTGTACCTCCATCAAGAACTGTCACCTCGGTACCTCACTTCCCGCAACCTCCCCTCATCGGCAATAACCTCACTATTCTGCAAACCTGTAACTTCAAACTTAAACATGGTTAAGGAAGTCATCGGCTGAGGATAATGTCTGCATATGCACAGGATTGTTGGAACGAGAAGGGACAGAATCCTGAAGGCGCTGAAAGATGCCCTGATAAGAACGGGATATGATCTTGAAATCATGGAAAGCCAATTCCGCTTTGTCACAGTGAAATACCGCAACGACCTCCTCAGAAAACAGATTCAGGATGAAGATGGACAGAGTACCTTGCCTCATCCAGTATGTCCCCAGAAAGGAGAAACGACACCAGGCTCCTTGCAGCATTTAACATGGAATCGATGACAGTGAGTGCCTCACCAAGGTCAACCCTACATCTTCTTGTCTTCAAACAACTTCCAAACTTTAAAGCGGCTATGTTTCACAGCAACCTGCCGAGCCCTCAGGAAAACAGCGATCACAACATGGCACAACACTGGCATGGAAACCTCTGCAAGTCACACCAGATCATCGACATGAATGCGATTATCATACGTGGGATCAGCACTCATGACAAGGGAGGAAGATACTCATGTAACTGTTTCAATATTACCGACCTCAGGCTCTGCAGGCAAAGAGGCCTCACGGCATTCTATATTGTTGAGTCCTTGCAGATCCCACAACAATGGAGAAATGGATACTGCCCAACCAATCGCCAGAGAGAAATGCTCACTCCCACGTGGGAAACACTTCAACAGTCACGGAGATTCAGCCTCCGATCTTCAGGGAAGCGTTCCCCAAGGGAGCCATTGAAATACACAACGACACACAATTGCCAAGAAGAAACTGATAGCCACGGTCTTTATTCATGAAGGTGGCCTCAACCATTATCTTGGGTCCATATCTCGTGACATTCAATCCCACCTTTCTGTTCTGTATTTGTAAGATCTTGCTTACTTTTCTGTTTTGAAACCATCCCATTGACAACTTGGTATGATCTCTCTATCGTCATTAGATTGTAAAGTTTAGGATGACTTTTTACTTTGGTCAGACACTCTTTTGCCTATCATTTTAATGCCGCCGTTTTTGGTTTCCCTCCAGCACCATTTTCTTTTACATATTGCAACTATCCAGCTGCATCAATTAATTACATAATAGGCCATCCGTTCATTTGCTATTCAGCTCTTGATAATTTATTAACACCCTCTGACACTTTTGATCATTTGCAATGACTTGTTATTCAGATTGTCGACACTGCACTCACACCGCATGTTTTATCTTGGCTAACCGGTCGAAGTCAGAGAGTGGTGGTAGATGGTAAATATTCAGCCTGGAGCCCAGTTACAAGTGGAGTTCCGCAGGGATCAGTTCTGGGTCCTCTGCTGTTTGTAATTTTTAGTCGAAGGGTGGGTCAGTAAATTTGCAGATGATACGAAGATTGGTGGAGTTGTGGACAGTGAAGAGGGCTGTTGTCGGCTGCAAAGGGACTTAGATATGATGCAGAGCTGGGCTGAGGAGTGGCAGATGGAGTTCAACCCTGCCAAGTGTGAGGTTGTCCATTTTGGAAGAACAAATAAGAATGCGGAATACAGGGTTAACGGTAGGGTTCTTAGTCAGGTGGAGGAACAGAGGGATCTTGGGGTCTATGTACATAGATCTTTGAAAGTTGCCACTCAGGTGGATAGAGCTTGTAAGAAGGCCTGTGGTGTATTTGCGTTCATTAGCAGATGGATTGAATTCAAGAGTCGTGAAGTGATGCTGCAGCTGTACAGGACTTTGGTTAGGCCACATTTGGAGCAGTGTGTGCAGTTCTGGTCGCCTCACTTTAGGAAAGATGTGGAAGCTTTGGAGGGGGTGCAGAGAAGATTTACCAGGATGTTGCCTGGAATGGAAAATAGGTCGTACGAGGATAGGTTGAGCGTTCTCGGCCTTTTCTCGTTGGAACGGCGAAGGATGAGGGATGACTTGATAGAGGATTATAAGATGATCAGAGGAATATATAGAGTAGACAGTCAGAAACTTTTCCCCGGGTACAACAGAGTGTTACAAGGGGACATAAATTTAAGGTTAAGGGAGGAAGGAATAGGGGAGATGTCAGGGGTGGGTTCTTTACCCAGAGAGTGGTGGGGGCATGGAATGCGCTGCCCGTGGGAGTGATAGAGTCAGAATCATTGGCGACCTTTAAGCTGCAATTGGATAGCTACATGGATGGGTGCTTAATCTAGGATCGATGTTCGGCACAACATCGTGGGCCGAAGTGCCTGTTCTGTGCTGTATTGTTCTATGTTCTATGTTCTATGTTCTATCTTCTGGTCTCTCTGCCTGTGTATTTTCTGCCTGTAAGATTCTTTTCACTTCACCTGACGCACAGGTATTGATCCAAAAGCTTGTGATTTCAAATAACCTGGTGTCTTGTGAATTCTGATCCCCGTCAGTAGAAAACGAATATTTTAAAATGAAAGGGATTTTGGCTAGTGTTTTCAGTGAAATCAATGGTTACAGAAGATGGAAGATAAGTGAAGTCAACATTGTTGGAGTCAAAGATGAATGGTAAAGATGGAAGTTATTGACGATCACAATAAACTCAATTCCTGTCACAAATGGGCCCATTGAATGTATTCTCATTGTAGCGAGTTTGGAGAAGACTTGTAGCTCATGCAGAAGTTCTGGATGTAGGTTTGTTCACTCAGCTGAAAGCTTCGTATTCAGACGTTTCATCACCATACTTGATAACAACATCAGTGAGCCTACGGTGAAGCACTGGTGTTATGGCTCCATTTCTCTTTTTATGTACAGATTTCTTTGGGCTCCAGATGTCATTTCCTGTGGTGATGCCATTTCCTGTGTTGTCGGTGTTATTTCCCGTTCTTTCTCTCAGAGGATGATGGGTGGGATCCAAACTGATGTGTTTATTGACATAGTTCCTGTTGGAATGCCATGCTTTTTGGAATTCTCCTGCATGACTCTGTTTGGCTTGTCCTCGAATGGATGTGTTGTCCTTGCTTACCTATATGTAAGGATACTAGTGAGAGAAGATCATGTCGTTTTGTGGCTAGTTGCTGTTCACGTATTGTGGTAGCTAGTTTTTTTTGCCTTTTTGTCCAATGTAGTATGTTGGAAACGACGTTAGTTTCGCTTGATGTCTTCATAGCGTCGTTGAAGATCATTAGCTGCTGTTTCAATGTGTTGATAGATTTGTGGGTTACCATGATGCCAAGAAGACCGAGCAGCCTGGCAATCATATCCGAGATGTCTTTGATGTAGGGGAGAGTGGCTAGGGTTTCTGGGTGCGTTTTGTCTACATCTTTGTGTTCGTTGTTGAGAAAACAGCGGATTTTCTTCATTGAGTCATCCTTTTTGAATACACTATATATCAGTTTTCTTCAGCTCTTCAATGTTCCTCTATGCTTCAGCATGTGATGGATCATTGAAGTAATGTTCCATTGCAATTTCGTTTGCGGAAGAAGAGGTAAAAGTGGAGGTGAAATCACAATAATGTGTCAATCCTAGATCTCACAGTAGAACGAACAGTCAATGGGAACTTCAAACAAACGTCTACAGGCAAACAAGGCATACAGACCAAATACTGAACTGCAGAGCCAATCACCCCAACACTGACACGAAGATGCATGAGAACACGTTCAGAGAAAAAACAAGGCTCAGGAAATGGCATCACCACAGGAAATTACATCGCCAGCACAAGGAAACCTGAGCACATACATAGAACGCGCGCCATAGCACCAGTGCTTCACCGGACACTCACTAATGATGTTACCGTGTTAGGTGACGAAACGTCTGAAAACGAACTTTCCAGCTCAGTGAGCAAACTTACATCCAGTAATCTCATGGGGATTTGGAGACGGTTATGAAATCAATAGTTGACAAGTTCACACTGCCAAAACAACAAAATAATTCTCTTCCTGGCAATGGACAAAGCAGCCAAATATTTACTACAACGGTTTGAGGTGATAATTCGTACATATTAATGCCAAAAGACGGCAGGAAATAAGAACAAGAATACTCCCTGCTGCTTCGAGAGCCGACTCTGTCATACAACAGGAGCATGATTGGCACAGTATTTTTCACCTTCCCTTCCTGCCTTTTCTCGTAATTATTGATTCACTTCGTGATCAGAATCTGGCTGTCTCAGCCTTGATTAGAAGCATGGCCTCTGACTCACACAGCTCTCTGTGGAAAGGGGTCCCGAGGCACAATCCTTTGGCGGAAGAAATTCCATCTCATCTGAGACTTAAATCGAATTGCCTTTATTCTGATCTGATATCCTTCGATTCTTGCCTCTTCGATGAGGGAAAACATGTTCTCAGCATTTATTTCGTCAAGTCCCTTCACAATTCTACGTATTTCAATGACGTCATCTCTCATAATTCTAAACTTCCCAAAGCAGTTTCCCAACCATTTCAGCTTTTGCAAGTTCACCAACTCCTCCACGCCGGGGATTGTGTATCAGATATTTCTCTGAATTGCCTCTGAAGCAATAGCATCCATTCTGAATATAAGGAGATGGAAACTGTTCACAGTACTTCGTATGTCGTCTCACCAGCACTTTTCAGGAAGTATTACGTATTCTTCTGACTGAATCTTTTTGAAATTTGGGTCAAAATCCAATTAGTTTTTCTGATTATCTCTGGTACCTCTCTGTGCCTTTCTCTGTATCAGGCACAAATACACTCAAGCATATATGTTCTACAGCCTTTTCCCTTTATGTTCATTTAAATAATGCTGCGTTTTCTTGTTCTCCATTTCAACATTAACACCGTCCCATTTTTTTCACTTTTTTATTTTGTTGGTCTTTTTTTGCTCAGATATTTCATTCATCGCTACCTCTCGGTAGATTGGTTGCACCCTTCTTAGAATTTGCCTTGTCACCTGTTGTTGTGTGGCCAGAAAATTTAATAAAATAATAAAAATTCCCTTCCTTCCTGAAAATCATTAATATCCATAACAAAGCATTTGTGGTACCAGGACCGAGCCTTGTTGAACCCCTACCGATACAGATCATCATTTCTAAAAATAACTCATGAACACCATTTGATATTTCCTGCGAAATATCAAATGCCCAATCTATGCTGATATACTATCCCCAATACCATGGACACTTGTGCCTTAGCCTTGTGCATGGTTCGTTGGGAAACGCCTTCTGGTAGTTTGAACACTCGGCATTGACTGTTTCTCTTTCTTTCGATTATGGATCAGATCGACTCGAAAAGGTCAAAGGAATTTAGTTCTGAATTGGAAATTTAAAACCAGTGCATCTACTAGATCTATTGCTCCATCTTTTCGGATTCAATGGTGCAAATTATCAGGAGCGGGAGATTATATGGCCCAAACAATTTCTCTGACAGTATTTCTCCAGCAATGTGTTGGTACTTAATTCCTCCTTTATATGGTTAATCATGAGTATTGTATTTGAAAATAGCACTAGCTGTTTTGTGCCTTTGATTCATTCAGTGCTTGATATCACATGAACTATGTAGATTTCCACCTTGAGTGGATGTGTCAGTGGCCGGGAGGATGGTATTCTTAAAGGTAAGAAGGAAAAGTTTTGTTGAATAGGAAGTGTAAAACAGTGAATCTCGACGTTAATAATCAATTGTTTAGAGATCGATTGTCCATTAAGGGCGACAGAAGAATCAATTTCAGAAATTGAACAATGGTTAAACTGTGATGTCGACCACAGTCTAAACATGAACATACCACACCACAACGATAGCACACCATACACATGACTGATGTAACAATTAACAACTTGCCAGAGAAGAATACAGTCAACAAAGTGATGAATAACAAAAAGAGATTCCAATTCACGATGCAGGAATATGTCACAAAAAGGAAAACTGTCTAAATTCAGACATGAGGTAATCCACATGACATTAGAATCCAACGAATGGAGAAGGCAAGGAAGTGAAGTCAACGATGCCTGGTTCATTTCATATTTTATTTGGCAAATTACGCAAAAGAAATGTTTGTTTTCATTGCCGAGGTGATTTTGAGTAATGTCAGTGATGATTTGAGGTAATTAACTCTCTAGAGGTCTGATGCATATATAAATGCACATTGCCTTTCCATACCTTGGCCACACACCAGTCACAGACCTTCAGTCTCTGCTGAAGATATTCATTCTCAGAAATGACAAAACGACCGATCTTGCTGTTGAAAGAGATTTACTATCCACTTCTCGCAGCTGTTAGTCTTCCAGGTAAGCCATTCAACCCGTTTGTATTTAATTGATTTAAATTTTACCTTATTAATGCAACAAAAATTATGTCTCAGTGTTACCAGAAAAATATTGAGAATCGTGTCAGTACATTTATTCCTATTCCATTTTTCTGGAATCATTCGTTGCTTGATAATAATAAGCCATGGTAAGCGTCCTCTGAAAATATATTCGTTGACATTTAGAGATTCAGACAATCCCATATGGAATGATGACTGGACAGCATATTAAATGCTTGGGTAAAGTTCGTATTTTGTAAATCACACGAAATATGTTCAAATGCTTCTGGTAAGTCTCTTCACCTCTATTCCAATCATGCATTGCAATATTAACGATCATTTCTGTTTCTCTGACAGCGAACACGATGACTATATTAATTCTCTTCCGAGGAAACTGTGGTCTTTCCAAATGCATCTCAGCTTACATGGTGGCCATGGCAACATCGGATCTATTGGTTATTATCAATAGTATTATAGTGTATAGTATTTTGAGTTATCACTTCCCATTTTCGTTCTTGTCCCACACACGTGTGTGCAAACTCATTGTATACATGATAACCATTGGTCTGGATCTAACTGTTTGGTTTACCGTTTCCTTCACATTTGACAGATTTGTGGTGATCTGCTGCCGGAAGTTGAAAACAAAACATTGCACGGAAAAAACTGCAATCACGATATTAATAATCATCGCAGCTCTGATCTTGTTGAAGAACATCCCGGTTTTGTTTGCATACGAACAAGAGACAATCATTAATAAAATTGAATGGGGCTGCCGGTCAAGTGTAACTTTCTTTGCTTCTTCTCCTGGAATGGCGTTTGTCTGGTTCTACAGCACCTGGGTTGCTTGGCTTCCATTTCTTCTCATTTTCTTTTTTAATTGTTTGACCATCCACCCTGTTCTCGTGGCGAATAGAACACGCATTGCACTCCAAGGTCACAGAACTGAGAAGCAAAACAATTCAAAAATGGAAAACCGGAGGAAGTCCATTATTTTATTGTTCTCGGTATCAGGCAGTTTCATATGGCTTTGGTTGACACATTCTGTGAGTTTGGTCATGACCAGACTGTCACACCCTAACTATTACCGAGGTGATTTAGCAACCCTAAATACATCGCGACTGAAACAGGAGATATGCTGAAGTCGTTGAGTTGTTTCCTGAACCCATGTATTTATGCAGCAACCCAGAACAAATTCAGAGAAGAGCTAAAGAACGTGGGGAAATCTCTATGGAAGAAAATAAAATATATTATTTGAAAAAAAGAACAGTAGACAAGATAAATGTATTTTAATTGACTCTCTTTGTAGCTGACCCTGAATTTCACAATGTTATCATCAGAGAATTATTTTGGTCCCTCGGTCTGTGAAAAAATATGCTTTCAGCAGATATTCTTTCGATATTTGATTGGCCATTTGATCTCGATTTTGCATATTTTTAAATATTATATTTTATTGGAAGTTTTGCATTCCATGGATATACTATCCAGATTTGCAAAGACCAATGTTTTTTTTTTAAAAAATGGTTTAGAGTTGACATTTCACTTTTTAAAAAATGAATCCATTGCAGATACTCAGATCCAATGGTTCAATTTACAATCCCGGTCAAGATTATTTAGGTGTGGAAAAATAATCAGAGTTATTGCTACCGCAAACATTTGAACTGGATCTTTCCCATGAGTACTACAGGAAAGACACTGGACTATCTGACAAAATAACTTAACATATACGGCTATAAACGTCTCAAGGAAAACAAATACAATGTCCTTCATCGGCTTCCCAGTGATTACATAATAGTGAACAAAAAGGAATATATGAATTGACGAAACCAAAATTTCTGTAAATTCTCTCGCAGCACAGACAGGCACGATGACTAAAATATGATGACTAAAACTAGAAATAGGAATAGAATCGGAAATTCGGCTCATCCACCATTCGATCATGGCTGATATGCTTCTGCCGCCATTAGCAGACCTTCTCCCAGTCAGTATTTGTTCAATGCAAATTATCGAAGCTGCCTTCGATTTGACAGTTTCTTTAAGAAATCTCGCAGACAATCAAATACTGAAACAATTATTTCAACTTTATCGCACATAACAAACAAAATAACTTTCACTCTTACCAAGTTAGTGGAGGAATTTAGCTCTGATCTTAAATAATAATGCCCGCCTTTGAATGTGCCTACTGTTTGATTGTTAAACGGTATTGTGCTGCAAATGTCTGAGACTGAGGCATCCTGAGATTGAATTCTCATACACGTTTTCGTCCATCAAGTTGAAGGTGTGAAGCTTTGGATGGTGTTTTCGACACATTCATTCACTCTATTGATCACTGTGATGGAGCCATTATGTATATAGCTTCCTTTCATATCAGAAGTAGCTCCTCTGTTACATTTTACCTTTGGCATTGAATATCTCTTTGAAGCTCAGCTTATGCTTCTGTTGATTCATTTTCCTCAGGACATTCTTTCTGCAAACGATCTTATTGAACTGACAGTCATGAGGTAGGGGGTTATCAAGCAATGTCATCTCCTGCGTTGCAGAAAACAGCAAACAAAGGTTGCATCCCAGAAACAGCTAATTGCTTTCAATTCCTGTATGACAGTTTGTCAATATCCCAAAACAAGTTACTTTGGGTAAAAGTCCCTTCGAGTAAGTTACCCAAATCTACATTTCGTTTGGCTACTTATTAAGAAGCCTCGCAGTCGAACAGATGCTGAGGCAATTACTTCAACTTCATTGGATATTTACACTAAGATGAGAGTCCTGATGAGAGCAAGTTAAGCCTCAGAAGCTACCTTTGCTATTACCCGATTAATGGTGGATTCAGGCTATGATTCAAACCAAGTTTGTCTGTCTTTTTCTGTCCGTTGATAGACCCATGTGCAGTGTTGTTCTCCAGAGTTCAGCTATCAAAGAATTCTGTTGTGGCTCTATTGTACAGAAATCCGAACTTAAGGGCTATAGAGACATATCATTGTTAATCATTTAGATGCTTTCAATCAAATGATTAATTACTTTTTGAACATCCTCAAGTCTGCTCTTTGTTTCCTCATAAGAAGTAAGAGCCCTGCTCCTTAATGCATGTTTTTATTCACTTGTGGGATGTCGGCGTTTGTGTTTGGCCAGAACTTATTGAACAGCTGGAGTTGATCTTGAGAAGGTGGCGGTTTGCTGCTCTTTTGAACATTTGCATCTCTTCAACAGTGGGTTGACCACGATGCCTTTAAGGAGGGAATTCCAGGATTTTCACACAGCGAATGTGAAGGAATGGTGATACATTTCCAAGTCAGCGTTGTGAGTAGCTTGGAGGGTAAGCTGAAGACGTTGGTACTCCCATACATGTGCTGCTCTTGTCTTTCTACATGAAAATGATCATGGAACGTGGTGGTTGAGGAGTTTTGGTGAATTTCTGCAGTTCGTCTTGTCGGTAGTATGTACTGCTGTGACTGCGAGTTGTTGGGGGAGGAAGTGCGTGATTGTGCATCAAATACCAAATGCGTGGGCTGCTTTGTCCTAGAGAGTAGCCAACGTCCAAACTGTCTTTGGAGCTTTACATAACCTGGCATTTGAAGGGTTTTCATTGGACTCCTGCTTTTTTTTTTCCTTGCAGGAAATGTGTTCCAAGATCCACATCTACTGTCTTTGTGTTATATAGAGGAGACGGATCACCCTTCTTAGAACAAAACCTGAATCACCCAATGGACAGCGCCAGGCCCTACGATCTGTTAAAAGGACCATGAAAAGTGGTGTAATCCTGTTTTTCAGCAACTTCTAGTAGTGAAGTGAAAAAAATCCCTGACACTCATTTTGAAATACACAAATAATCATTTACATATCTGACTCGAAAATTGAACAAATTAACTAAACTATTATCTTACTCAACCATTCCTGCATAGCTGCTATTCACGAGAGAAACACAAGACTGAAAGGGTTTACTGTTCTAAGAAATACAATTCCCAATCATGCAATAAAAGAATACAGTTCACACTCTCCAAATTGCAGCCAGTGTACGTGTCTATGTACTGAAGGTACATTCCCAAAGGTTGACAAAAGTCCAAGGATGTTGGTGTCTGAATTCTGAGTCACTAACTTTTCCTTAATTATTTTCTGTGATCCTCTCACATCATGTTCCAAAGTGAATTCAAATAGACTGAATTTGCTGGGTTCTTTTGTTGCATCCTGAATGCAAAAAAAAGGTACACATGGAATTCCTGTATCCTGATCGTCTGGATAGTCTTGACCACAAACCCTCAACATGCCTTAAAAGCCTGATGCCATCTTTCTACCGCAACTTTGTGATTACAGATGGTCTGCACTAGATTTGAATGGTTTGTAATTTTCCATAACTTGCCTGAAAAATTTGGATGTATATTTCAGTCTTGATCTGATTATTTCTTTGTGGGTAGTTTGCGTCTAGTGAAAAGATTGTGTACCACTTCTACAGTCATTTTAGCTGTGATATGATGGAATGGAAAGGCCGTTGGAAATCTAGGGGACACATGCATTGTTGTCAACAAAAGCTGATTCTTATTTTTTATCATCGACGTTTACACAATCGACTTTTTCTCAAATGTACGAATGTGTATTAAAGTTGCTTGTTTTATTACTGCCTGAGATGTATGGCATGTCTAGAAAAAGGCCAACCCCATCATATGTAGCCCATACCATGAAAAGTGCTCTATAAGTTTTAGGCTTGAAGTCTCCTTAAAGCTGAATGACCTTGCATTAGTAATTCATGTGCTCCATGCAACACCGCCTTTCCATAATCCCATGCTAATACAACTTGATGAACCTCTGCCTATTTCTCATCTGCCCGATATATGATGGCCTCTACTTCCTTATCAAGATATCATTTTGACGATTGCAACATTCGGGAATATACTCAGATTTGTATTTGTCTGTGTACACGAACTGATGCATTTGCTTCAGTTTTCCAACTTCCTGTTGTGTCTAAGTTAATTGATTTGTCACGAAAAAAAATCTGCTTTATCCTCCACTGATTCTTTTTCTGATTGAATCACTCGATCAAACTTTACTTACAAATAATTCTACTTCAACTTCCTTATCTGTGTTCTGTAATTACTGCTCCTGTTTCACCTGGTGGGTTTGTGACCTTGTTATCACACAGACAAATGAAATTGATGTTGGAGACCGAACTTTGCTTTATGAGCCAATTCACAATGATCAGCAATTTCAGCTGCGATTTTTTCCATTTTTACCGTCTGCTTTTTCACATGACCTCTTAACTACTTCAGAAACTGAATGTTTGGACTCCCCAAAATGATCGTTTCTCTGAGATGTCCATTTTTTTGATCCAGTCTTTTTGTCCTAATCCACCGATAAAAGTTTGTTTGTTTGCTCCTTTCAAGCTCAATTTATTTTTGATCAAGGTCCGCCTTACATTCCTGAAATATTGGAACGTTATTGTTTTGCAGGACCTGGCATTTTCAGTCTGCACAGTGTAGCTTTGGTGTACTCGGTGATCAGGACCATGTCCATTGCTCACCTGCAATGTCGCCGATCCATGGAACAGCACGTCCTTTTTCACTGGAGCAGACAGAGAAGTGGCGAACCCAGATCTGCCAATTTTCAAATAAAGGGATGAAAAATCACTGGTCGATTATTCCAGTTTCAGGCTATCTGACTTCGAAACGGTGTCTATGCATCGATGTTTGAAAGTGAATATTGAACCCCTGGAAGTGTAGACTACTCAACCTGTAGAGCAGGAAACCACTATACAGACTCCGTTTGGCCAAAGATCTGACTCACGACATACTGATTATCGACGGAAAATAAGAGAAGTCGATTTGTTCCATGCTTGTGATGCCATTTCTTGTGTTGGGGATATCATTTCCTGTTCTTTTTCTCAGAGGATGATATTTGGATAGAAATCGAAGCTTTTGTTGATAGCGTTCCTGTTGGAATGACATGCTTCCATGAATCTCGTGAGTGTCTCAGTTTGGCTTGTGCAAGGATGGATATGTTGTCAGAGTCGATGTGGTGACATTCCTCATCTGTATGCAAGGATACGAGTGATAGTGGGTCATGTTTTTTCGTGGCAAGTTGATGTTCATGTATCCTGGAGGCTAGTTTTCTGCCTGTTTGTCTGAATTAGTATTTTGTAAATGACGTGCATTTTGCTTGTTGTCTGCACCAAATTCATTAGCTGCTGCTTTAGTGTGTTGGGCGTGTGGGGGGGGGGTGGGGGGTGGGTGATGTGGGTATCGGGGGTGGGGTTGGGGTTTGTGGGCTACCGTAATACCTAGAGGTTTGAGTAGTCTGGCAGTCGTTCCTGAGATGTTTGTGATGAAAAGGAGAGTGGCTAAGGTTTCTGGGAGGGTTTTATCTGCTGCTTTGTTTGTTTTACTTAGAAATTGATGGACAATCTTCATTTGCTAACCGCTTTTTTGTACGCGCTGTATATGTGGTTTTCTTTGGTCTTCGTAGACCTTCGGTGCTGCAGTGTGTGGCGGTTCGTTAAAACAATGTTCCAATGCAGCTTCATTTGTGGGAGAAGAAGAAATAGTGGAGGAAAACCACAATAATATGATATTCCTTGATGTCACAGTAGAATGAACAGCGAATGGAGAGCTTCAAACCTCGGTCTACAGGAAAACAACACACACGGAACAAACACCGAACTGCAGGAACAATCATCCCAACATCCACGTGAAGCTGCATTCGCACATTTTCTGAGAAAAAAAGCATAGGAAATGGCATCACCACAGGAAATAACATCACCTGCTCATGGAAACCCAAGCAGATACGTAGAATGCTGGCCATAATGCCAGTGCTTCACTGGAGGCTCACTGATGATGTTACCTCGTATGGTGATGAAACGTTTCTAAACGAACAAAGCGAGCAAAGTTACATCCAGTAATCTCATAGTGAATGTGGATTTGATCATGAAGGCAATAGTTGACCAGTTCATGCTGCAAAAACAACAAAATAATTCACAGCAACCAAATATTTACAACAACGGTTTGAGCTGATAATTCATACACACTAAGTCCATAGGTTTGCAGGAAATATAAACTCGAAAAGACGATGCTGTTTCTGAAGCCGACTCTGACATGCATCTCTGACATGTTGTTCCATCCCGGCGTTTTCCCATAATGAATGATTCCCTTCGTGATCAGAATATATCGATCTCAGCCTGAAGTAGAATAATGGGTTCTGACCCACAGCGCTCTGTGGCATGGGGTCCCGAGCCGCAGCCTTCTGGGCGGCATGGTGGCACAGTGGATGGCACTGCTGCCTCACAGCGCCAGAAGCCCAGGTTCAATTCCCGTCTCAGGCGACTGACTGTGTGGATCTAGCACATTCTCCCCATGTCTGAATGGGTTTCGTCCCACCGTCCAAAGACGTGCAGGTCAAGTGAATTGATGATGCTAAATTGCCCGTAACGTTCGGCGGTTAGGTTTGGACTAGCTGGGCCGAACGTCCTGTTTCCACACTGTAAGTAATCTAATCTAAGATGAACATGCATCTTCTCTGAGTCTCAAATTGAATTGCCTTCCTTCTGATCCAGTCTCATTTGATTCTCGACTCTCCGATGAAGGAAAACTTGTTCTCAGCATTTAGTTGGTCAAGTCCCTTCAGAAGTCTAGACATTTCGATGACTTCACCTCTCATAATTCTAAATTTCTAGGAGTAGATTCCGAACGAGTTTAGCTTTTACACTTCCGCCAAATTCACGCTCCAGATCTGAGAATTTGAAATTTTGTGAACTGGCTTGAAAGAAGTGATACATTTTCTTAAATAAGGAGACAGAAACTGTTCAGAGTACTCCGGATGTGGTCTCACTAACACTTTGCAATAACTATTACGCATTCTTTTAATCCCAACCCTTTGAAATCTGGGCCAAAATTCAATTAGTTTTTCTGATTACCCCTTGCACCTCGCTGTGCGTTTCTCTGTTTCATGCAGAAGTACTCTCAAGCATTCATACGCTGCAGCCTATTCCCGTTATTTTCATTTAAGTAATGCTGCGTTTGCTTGCTCTCCCTTTCAACATAAACAACTTCTCATTGTTTTCGCGTTTTATTACAGTGGGCATTTTCTTTGCCCATTTACTTAATCGATCAGTACCTCTGCGTCGATTGGTTGCACACCTTTTCGAATTTGCCTTGTCGTCTGTTGCTGTGTTGTCTGAAAGTTTGGCAAAAAGGTGCATTTCCTTCCTTCCCGCAAATCATTAATAAAGGTTATAATACATTTGTGGTACCAGGACTGACCCTTGTTGAACCCGCAACGATTCAATTCGTCATTTTTAAAAATAATTCCTGAACAGTATTTGCTATTTCCTGCCAAATACTAAATTCTGAAACTATGCTGATGTGCAATCTCTAATTCCATGGACTCTTGTGTCTTATCCTTTTGCACGGCTCCATGTGAAACACCTTCTTGTAGGTTGAACACTCTGCTTTGACTGTTTCTCTTTCTTTCAATCATGGCTCAGACTTCCACGAAACGTTCGAACGAATTTCTGAGAAACTATATTCCTATTTTGGAGCCATGCCGATTCTGCTGGATTAATCTGTGATTTTCCAAGTGGACTGCAATTTGTCCCTGAACAGTTGAGTCTGCTACTGGTTAAACTTCAACCAGAGATATTCAGCTGATTCATAATTAATAAAATTTGACCACGTTCCATTTTTTTAACGAAAGGTTTTCGCAAGGTTCATGAAGGATTGTAGCTCGGGTTGAGGTTTTGCGTGTAGGATTGCTCGCTGAGCTGTAGGTTTGATATCCAGACGTTTCATTACCTGGCCAGGTAACATCATCAGTGGCGACCTCCAAGTGAAGCGAAGCTGTTGTCTCCTGCTTTCCATTTATATCTTTATCCTGGATGGTGTTCCTGGGGTTTGTGGTGTTGTCATTTCCTGTTCGTTTTCTGAGGGATTGATAGATGGCATCTAGATCTATGTGCTTGTTTATGGCGTTGTTGTTGGAGTGCCAGGCCTCTAGGAATACGCTGGCATATCTTTGCTTAGCCTGTCGCAGAATAAGATCAACGCCCTCTCCCTCATAGCCCTACGAACGGATGAAAGAAAATAACATTTCGACTTGGACAACCCATCTATCCTGGGACAGGCTAAGCAAAGACATACCAGAGAATTCCTAGAGGCCTGGCACTCCAACCACAACGCCATAAACAAACACTTAGATCGAGATGCCATCTATCAACCCCTCAGAAAACGAACAGGAATTTACCTCACCACAAACCCCAGGAACCCCATCCAGGAAAAGATATAAATAGAAAGCAGGAGACAATAGCTTCGCTTCACTTGGAGGTCGCCACTGATGATGTTACCTCGCCAGGTAATGAAAGGTCTGGATATCAAACCTACAGCTCAGCGACTAAACCTACACCATTAACAAAAAGTATTGCATGTTGGCTGTTTTCGAATCCTCTGCTACTTTCCCAAATTCATTCTTTTTATTGGAAAATTAAAACCAATGCATGTACTACATCTGTAGCTAAATCTTTCCAGATTCCAGCGTGCAATTTAGAAGGACCAGGAGATATATAGCCAAATGAATTCCTCAGTTTCTCTCGTGATATGTTGATACTCAATTCCTCTTATCTATTTTTAAACATTAGTATCTCCTTTGAAAATAGTACAAGCTGCTTTGTATTTTGTCAGAGAAACAATCATATTCATTCAGTGCTCGGTGTTCATACCAAGGCTAGTACATGAACGATTTGATTTCCATCTTGAATAGAATATGTTACTGGCTCGGCTGGTGGCACTCTTAAAGGTAAGAAGGAAAATTACTGGTTTTATTGAACAGGATGTGTAAATGAGTGAACCTCCAAGAAAGTAATCAATTGTTCCGAATTCACTTGTCCATTACTCGTGACTGAGTATACGATTTCAGAAACTGGGGAATGATTAGGCTGTGATGAACTCTCATATGCATGTGGCCAGATAGGGTACAGTCGATAAAGGGACCAATGACAGAAATTTAGATATCAATTCACGACACAGGATTATGTCAATTCAAAAATGAGGAAAAGTTCATCATATAGAATCCAATGAACAGAGAATGCAAAGGAAGTAAAGTCAACGATGCCAGGTCGAGATCTTCTTTTATTGAGGGTATTATGCAGAAGAAACGTTTCTTTTCGTTGCCCAGGTGATTGTGAGTAATATCAGTGATGATTTGAGGTAATTGACTCTCTAGAGGTCTTATGTATATATAAATACACATATCCATTCCATACCTTGGCCACACACCATTCACTAACCTTCAGCCTCTGAAGAAGGCATTCATTCTCAGAAATGTCGAAACCACCGATTTTGGTGTTGAAAGAGATTTACTATCTACTTCTTGCAGCTGTTAGTCTTCCAGGTAAGGCATTCAACCCGTTTGTATTTAATTGATTTTAGTTTTTCCTTATACATACTACTTACTGAATGTCTCAGTGTTACCAGAACAATATCGAGAATCATGTCAGGACACCTTTTCCTATTCCCTTTGTCTGTAAGCAGTACTGGTTTAACAATAACAATTCAACATAAGAGTCGTCTGAAATATATCTGTTGATCATAAGACAATGCCACAATACCACATTGATTGATGACTGGAACAGTTTATTAAATGTTTGGGTAAATTTTCTATTTTATAAATAACTCAGAATATGTTCAAAAGTATCTTTTCCTCTGTTTCAATCATGCATTGCAATATTAATGATCATTTCTGTTTCTCTGACAGCGAACATGATGACTATTTTAATTATTTTTCGAGGAAACTGTGGTCTTTCCAAATGCATCTCGGTTTACATGGTGGCCATGGCAACATCGGATCTATTGGTTATTATCAATAGTATTATTGTGTATCGTATTTTTCATTCTTTTCCCACACACTTGTGTGCAAGCTCATTTTATATGTGATTACCATTAGTCTTGAACTAACCGTTTGGTTCACCGTTTCCTTCACATTTGACAGATTTGTGGTGATCTGCTGTCAGAAGTTTAAGACAAAACATTGCACCAAAAAAACTGTAATCTCAATATTAATAATCATCTCAGGTCTGATCTTGTTAAAGAACATCCCGGTTTTGTTTGCATATGAACCAGAGCAAATCATTAATAAAATTGAATGGGGCTGCCGGTCAAGTGTAACTTTCTTTGCTTCATTTCCCGGAATGGCGTTTGTCTGGTTCTGCAGCACCTGGGTTGCTAGACTTCCATTCCTCCTAATTTCCTAGTTTAATTCTTTAACCATCCACGTATTATAGTGGTGAATAGGACTCGCATTGGACTCCAGGGCGATAGAACTGAGAAGCCAAACCATTCAGGGATGGACAACCGGAGGAAGTCCATTATTTTATTGTTCTCGGTATCAGGCAGTTTCATATTGCTTTGGTTGATGCAGTCAGTGAGTTTGGTCATGACCAGACTGTCACACCCTAACTATTACCGAGGTGACTTTAGCAACCCTGAATACATCGCGACTGAAACAGGAGATATGCTGAAGTTTTGAATTATTTCCTGAACCCATGTATTTATGCAGCAACCCAGAACAAATTCAGGGAAGAGCTAAAGAACGTGGGGAAATCTCTATGGAAGAAAAGAAATCATATCATATGGAAAACCCGTAGACAGGATAATATATTTTAGCCGAATCTCTTTGTAGCTGAAACTGAATATCACGTCATTTTTCACCAGCGAATTAACTTTGTCCCTCTGGATGGAACAGATCTTCTTCATTTTGTCTTGAAATGCTTTGTTTTGTGTACATTATCGAAGCTGTGTTCGATTCAAAACTTTTTTTGTGCAAAAAGCATACTTTACACAGACATTCCTTCGATGTTTGATTGGACAGTTAATGTCCATTTTCATACTGCTTTTCGAAAAACAAAGAACAAAAAAAATTTACAGCGCAGGAACATGCCCTTCGCCCCTCCAAGCCTGAGCCTATCCAAATGTACTGTCTAAACCTGTCGGTCTGTTCCTAAGCATCTGTATCCCTCTGCTCCCCACCTACTCTGTCCAGACGCATCTTAAATGAATCCACCATGTCTGCCTCTATCACCTCTGCGTTCCAAACGCCCACCACCCTCTGTGTGAAGTACTTGCTGCGTGTATCCCCCTTAAACTTTCTACATGTCATCTTGAAAGCGTGACCTCTCGTTATTGAATCCCTCATCCTTGGGAAACAAAACTTGTCTCTATCCATCCTGTCTATACTCTTCATGATTTTGCAAGCCTCAATCAGGTCTCCCCTCACTCTCCCTTTTTCTAGTGAAAATAAACCTAACCTACTCAACCTGTCTTCATAGCTAGCACCTTCCGTACCCGGCAACTTCCTCATAAACCTTCTATGCACCTCTGCAAAGCGTCCACATCCTTTTGGTAATGTGGCGACCAGAACTGTACACTGTATTCTAAATGTAGCAGAACCAAAGTCTTGTACAATTTTAACATGACTTGCCAGCTCTTATACTCAATACCCCGCCCGATGAAGGCAAGCATACCATATGCCTTCTTGACCACTCTATCCACCTGTGCAGCAACCTTCAGGGTACAATGCACCTGCACTCCCAGATCTCTCTGCTCATGAACTTTTCCCAAGGCTCTTCCATTCATTGTATAACTGTCATTCTTTAAGTTGAAAGTTTTGTATTCACATGCATATATTGTCTGTAATCTCAAAGATCAATGCTTTTTTAAAAAAAAACAGGCATTAGAGGCGACATTTGATGTGTTAATAAATTAATCCATTGCAGATACTCAGATCCAATGCTCCAGTATAAAATCCCAGTAAAGTTTATTTACTTCTTGAAAATAATTAATGGTTTTATTGCCGCAAGCTTGGGTACTGCACATTTTACATGAATACTACATGAAAGGCACTCGACTATCTGACAAAATAACTCATTGAAACGGTGTATAGGGCTAAAGGAAAAAACAACAAACAAAATGTCTTTCCTTGATATCCGAGTGATTACATAATAATGAGATTAAAAATATTAAATAGACGTAGCCGACAAAAGTTATCTCCCAGTACACATGGCATATGATTAAAACATTCAGTGATGAGTGCACTTACGAACCGGAGATTCATGGAAATATCGAAAATACGAGTCATCTTTCACCTCAGTGCTTTATTCCCGCATTCTTCCTTTGCCGTTTCATTCCTATGTCCCTCAGAAATACCCATGAATACTTCTCGAACGCATTGAGTCTCTTGATATCATACTTAACCCCCACTCCTTGTTGTCTGACTGAAATTGTACAGTGCTGTCTTCTTTATATGTGACCAGAGGAAGGGTATTTAGGTTTTGTTCTTGCAGATATAATTTTCAGGACACTTATGGTTTCAATTAATTGGATGACATAAATATGTAAGAGAGTAACAGAGTCACACAGTGCAGAAGCAGAATCTTCTGTACAACCAGGCTTTGCTGATTATTATCGGGCAAATGGAAGTCAATGACAAGAAGCGATGGGAGAAGCAGGGACGAATTGCCTGCCAGACTTCAATTACACCACAAAACAGAATTAAGAAATTAGGCACATCGATGGCTAATATGTTTCTGCACGCCATCAGCAGACTTTCTCCCAGTCAGTCTTGAATCCCTTTGTTCAATGCAAATTATCGAAGCTACCTTCGATTCGTCAGTTTCTTTGAGAAATTTCACAGACAACCAAATACTGAAACAAGTATTTCAACTTCATAGACCGTAGCAAACAAAATAAAACGTCCTAAGTCTGCAAGTTCAGCCTGAGAGTGGAATTTCACTCAGAACATAGAACATAGAAAAGTACAGCGCAGAACAGGGCCTTTGCCCAAGATGTTGTGCCTAGGTTAATCCTAATGTAAAATATAGTAACATAACCTACGCACCCCTCAACTCACTGCTATCCATGTGCATGTCCAGCAGTCGCTTAACTGTCCCCAATAACTCTGCTTCAACAACCACAGCTGGCAACACATTCCATGCATTCACAACTCTCTGCATAAATAGCCTACCTCTGAC
This sequence comes from Hemiscyllium ocellatum, assembly GCF_020745735.1. Classification (NCBI taxonomy): domain Eukaryota; kingdom Metazoa; phylum Chordata; class Chondrichthyes; order Orectolobiformes; family Hemiscylliidae; genus Hemiscyllium; species Hemiscyllium ocellatum. The sequence continues at coordinate 284,344 of NW_026867617.1, forward strand.
CTCACCTTTATACCTTCCTCTTAATATCTTCAAACTATGACTACTCATAACAGTCAGTCCTGCCCTGGGAAAAGTCTCTGGCTATTGACTCTATCTATCTTGTAATCAGGTCTCGTCTCTTCCATCCTTCTGTCCAGAGTGAAAAGTCCGAGCTTATTCAAGTTTTCTTTATAAGGCCAGACCTCCAGTCCAGGCAGCATCCTGGTTTACTTTCTTTGCACCGTCTCCAAAGATTGTTTTTCTTTCCTATAGTGGGGTGACCAGAACTGGACACAATATTCCAAGTGTATAGAATTTAAGGCCATCGAGGTTTTGCTAGAGCGCTACACGTCACTGGTGAGACGTGTCTCACCAGGGACGTGTAGCGCTCTAGCAAAACCTCGATGCCCTTAAATTCTATACACCTGTTCATGAAAGCCAAAACACCAAATGCTTTCTTAACAACACTATCCACTTGGGTGGCAACGTTGAGGGATCGATGTACTGGCACTCCCGGATCCCTCTGTTCCTCCACAGTGCCAAGAATCCTGTCTTCAATCCAATAATCATCATTTGAGTTCAATCTTCCCAAATGCATCATTTCGCATTTATCCCGGTTGAACTCCATCTGCCATTTCTCAGCCCTGCTCTGCATCTTGTCTGGGTCGCGCTGCAGCCTTCAGTAGCCCTCTAAACCTTCGACGACACCAACAACCTTTATGTCATCCGAACATTTACGAACCCACCCCCCCACCTCAATCTCCTCATCCATGTCATTTACAAAAACTACAAAGTGCAGAGTCCCAAGAACAGAGCCCTGCGGGACCCCGCTCAACACTGACCTCCAGGAGAATACTTTCCATCTACAGCCACTCTCTGGCTTCAGCCAGCCAATTCGGAATCCAGATAGCCAAATCTCCGTGTATCGAATACTTGCGGACTTTATGAATGACCCTACCATGGCGAACCTTATCAATATGCCTTACTGAAGTCAATATATACCACATCCCTTGCTCGATCTTCGTCGACCTGTCTTGTCACCTTCTCGAAGAACTCAATAAGATTTCTGAGGCATGACCTGCCCCTCACAATGCCATACTGACTGCATTTAATCACACTCTGCTTTGCCAATTAGTCATAAACCCCAATCCTGAAAATTCTTTCCAAAACTTTACTGACCACACTCGGAAGATTGACTGGGCAGTAATTGCCAATATTTTCCCTATTACCCTTCTTGAAAAGAGGAACAGCATTCGCCTCCTTTCGATCATACGGTACGACTCCCGTGGAGAGTGAGGAGGCAAATCTCCACGCCAATGGCTCAGCAACCTCCTTTCTTGTTTCCTGGGCAGCCTAGGATAAATCTATTCTGGTCCTTGGGACTTATCATTCTTAATGCGTTCCAAAATGTCCAGCACCTCAACCTCATCAATCTTGATCTGGTCAAGACGGTATCGCAGCTCGTTGAAGTTTTCATTTACAGCAAGTTCCCTTTCCTTGGTGAAAACTGAAGCAAAAAAAAACTTATTTAGCGCTTATCCAATCTGCTCAGACTCCACACACAAGTTCCCTCGGCTATCCTTGATTGGCCCTACCTTCTTCCCAATTTGTGGAGGAATGTAGCTCCGATTCCAAGTAATGCTGCCTGCCTTTGAATTTACCTACTGTTTGATTGTTAAACCATATTGGTCTGTGAATGTCTGAGACTGAGGCATCCTGAAATTATATTCTTATGCAATTTTCTATCCATAACGTCTCTCGTGTGAAACTGAGGATGGTCATTTCAACACGTTCATTCATTTTATTGATCAGTCTGATGGAGCCACCAAGTTTGCAGGTTGTTTCCATATCAGAAGTAACACCCCTGTTACATTGTTCCTTCGGCATTGAATATCACTTTGAAGCACAGGTTTCGTTTCACTTAATCCCTTTGCCTCAGAACATTTCTTCACCAGACGATCTTATTTAATCTAAACTAATGAGCCAGCATGTGATCAAGCAACGTTATCGCGTCTTGCATAAAGCAGCAGCCATACGTTGCATCCCAGAAATAGCTAATTGCTTTCATTTCTTGCATGTCAGTTTGTCATTGTCCCTCAACAATTTATTTTGGAAAAATAACCTTGATGTAAATTACCCAAAACTACATTTACTTTGGCTACTTATTAAGAAACCTCACAGTCATTTAAATGCTGAGACAATTACTTCCACTTTATTGCAGATAGCAACAAAGCTGAGAATCCTGAAGTGAGCAAGTTAAGACTCAGAACCTACCTTAGCTATTTGTGTTGAATTAAAGGTATGATTCTAACCAACACTGTCTGTCTTTGGTGTCCCTGTGCAATGTTGTTCTCCAGAGTTCAGCTCTCAATGAATTCTGTCGTTGTCCTATTATACAGAAATCCGTACTTCAGTCTAAAAAGACATAGTGTTGATAATCATTCAGATTCTTTCATTCAAGTGATTAATTACTTTATCAGTGTTCTCAAGTCGGTAGCGTGCTTTCTCATCAGAAATAACGCCCCTGTCCTTAATGCGTGTCTTTATTCATTTGTGGGATGTCGGCATTTCTGTTCAGCCAGCATGGATTGAACAGCTCTAGTTGCCCTTGAGAATGTGGTCGTTTGCTGCTCTTTTCAACATTTGCATCTCATCTACAGTGGGTTGATCACAATGCTATTGAGGAGGGAATTCCACGATTTTCACACAGCGAACCTGAAGGAATGGGTTGTGAGGGTTGTGAGTAGCTTGGAGGGGAAGTTGAAAATGTTGGCATTCCCATACATGTGCTGCCCTTGTCTTTTTACTTGAAAAATGGTCATGGATCGTGATGGAATGTGATGACGGAGGATTTTTGGTGAATGCCTGCAGTGTGGCTTGTAGATGGTATGTACTGCTGCGATTACAAGTTGATGGAGGAGGGAGTGGATGCATGTGCATGTCAGACCAAATACGTGGGCTGCTTTTTCCTGGCGAGTGGTGAACTTCTTTACTGGCTTTGGAGCTTCACACATCTAGGCAATTGGAAAGTATTCTTTCTGACTCCTGATTTTGTTCACTGCAGAAAAGGTGTTCCAAGATCCACATCTGCAGTCTTTGTGGTATATCAAGGAGAATGACCGTCCTTCTTGGAACAAAAACTGAATCACTCTAAGGGGTGTGCCATGCCCTGGAATGTTTTAAAAGGACTATGAAAAGTGGTGTCATCCTGTTTTTCCGCAATTTCTAAAAAGTGAAATAAATCCCTGACACACATTTTGTAATACACAAATAACAACTTATTTTCAAAGTTGGTGAGAAGATTTGTACTCGGGTGCTCGTTGTTGTGGTTCTGTTCGCCGAGCTGGGAGATTTTGTTGCAAACGTTTCGTCCCCTTTCTAGGTGACATCCTCAGTGCTTGGGACCCTCCTGTGAAGCGCTTTTGTACTGATTCCTGCGGCATTTATAGTGGCTTGTCTCTGCCGCTTCCGATTGTCTGTTGCTGACCGCTGCAGTGGCCGGTATATAGGGTCAAGGACGATGTGTCTATTGATAGAATTTGTGGTTGAGTGCCATGCCTCTAGGAATTTCCAGGCTGTTCTCTGTTTGGCTTGCCCTATAATAGTGGTGTTGTCCCAATCGAATTCATGTTGTTTGTCATCTGAGTGTATGGCTACTAAGGATAGCTGGTCGTGTCGTTTCGTTGCTCGATGGTGTTCATGATGCGGGTTGTTAGCTCTCTTCCTGTTTGTCCTACGTCCATAGGAATCTCTTGAGTATCTCTGTTTGGCTTGTCCGAGAATGGATATATTGTCCCAGTCGAAGTGGTGGCTTTCCTGATCTGTAGGTATAGACACTAGTGATAGTTGGGTATGTGTTTCGTGGCAAGTTGATGTTCATGTATCCTGGAGGATAGTTTTCTGCGTGTTTGTTCAAAACAGTATTTCGTAAATGACGTTGGTTTTGCTTGTTCTCTGTATCGAGCCTTTCAAGTTCATTAGCTGCTAATTTAATGTGTTGGTGGGTTTTTGGGCTACCATGATGCCAAATGAAGAATCTGGCAGTCATTTCTAAGATGTGTTTAATGAAGGGGAGTGTGCCTAAGATTTCTGGGAGTGTTTTGTCTGCTTCTTTGGTTTAGTTGCAGAGACATCGACAGACTGTGATCATTGGGTACACATTCTTTTTGAATACGGAGCAAGTGCGGTTTTGTTCTGCTGTTCGTAGTTCCTCTGTGCTGCAGTGTGTGGTGGCTGGTTGAAATAATGTACTAATGCAGCTTCTTTTGTGAAAGAAGAGGAAAACGTTTGGGAAAACTACAATAATGTGCCATTCCTACATGTCACAGTAGAATGAACAGTCAAAGGCGAACTTCAAACCAACATCTACAGGAAAACAACTTAATCGGACCAAATACAGAACTGAAGGAGCAATCATCGCAACATTAACACGAAGCTGCATTCGAACATTTTCTGAGAAAAAGCACAGGAAATGGCATCACCATAAGAAATGACATCACCAGCCCAAGGAAACCTAAGCACATAAATAGAATGCGGTCCACAACTTCAGTGCTTCACCGGAGGCTTACTGATGATGTTACCTCGTATGGTGACCTAACGTCTGAAAACGAACTTTGCCGCTCAGTGAGCAAACTTACATCCATGGGGATTGGAGAGTTGTTTATGAAGGGAATGAAGGCTGCAAAAACACGAAAGTAAATCACTTCCTGGACCATACTGCTTCTAGAGTCGTCTCTGACATACATCAGGAGCATGAACGACCCAATACTTTTCACCTTCCTTTCCTTGCCTTTCCCCGTAATGAATGATTCCCTTCGTGATCAGAATCTATCTGTTTCAGCCTGAAATAGATACATGGACACTGTCCTACAGCTTTCTGTGGCAAGGGGTGCCCCGACACAATCATTTGTGAGAAGAATTTCCATCTTATCTGAGTCTTGAAATGAATTGCCTTTATTTTGATTCAAAATCATTTGATGCTAGACTCTCCGATGACAGAAAACGCATTCTCAGCATTTACCTCATCAAGTCGGCAATTTGGCGGCACGGTGGCACAGTGGTTAGCACTGCTGCCTCACAGCGCCAGGGACCTGGGTTCAATTCCCCCCTCAGGCGACTGACTGTGTGGAGTTTGCACGTTCTCCCCGTGTCTGCGTGGGTTTCCTCCGGGTGCTCCGGTTTCCTCCCACAGTCCAAAGATGTGTGGGTCAGGTAAATTGGCCATGCTAAATTGCCCGTAGTGTTAGGTAAGGAGTATATGTAGGGGTATGGGTGGGTTGCGCTTCGGCGGGTCGGTGTGGACTTGTTGGGCCGAAGGGCCTGTTTCCACACTGTAAGTAATCTAATCTAAAAGTCCCTTCAGAATTTTACACATTTCAATGACTTTACCTTTCAGAATTATAAACTTCTAGGAGTAGGTTCCCTACCAGTTTAGCTTTTGCACATTCACCAAATTCTTACACTGGGGTTGAGTATCTGAAATTTTGTGAACTGTCTCTAAAGAACTAACACTTTTTCTGAATATAAGGAGGCGGAAATTGTTCACAGTAATCCGGATGTGGTCCCACCAGCACTTTGCAAAAGTATTACATATTCTTCGAACAAAACCCTTTTGAAATTCAGGCCAAAATTCAAAACGTTTTCCTGATTATCTCTTGCACCTCTCTGTGCATTTCTATGTTTCATCCAAGATTCCAAAACACGTGTAGTACCAGAACTGACCCCTGTTGAACCCGTATCAATAAGGATGGCCATTTCTAAAAATAACTCCTGAACACCATTTGCTATTTCCTGCCAAATATCAAATTCTCAAACTATGCCGATATACCGATCTCTGATATTATGGACACCTGTGTCTTCGCCTTTTTAGCATGGTTCCTTGTGAAACACATTCTGGTAGTTTGAACACTCTGGTTTGACTGTTTCTCTTTCTTTCGAATATGATTTAGGCTTCATCGAAAAGGTCTAAGGAATTTTTCAGAAATTGATGTATTGTTCTGGAGACACATCAATTTTGCTTGATTAATCTGTGATTTTCCAAGTGGACTGATATTCTTCAAAGAACAGTTGAGTCTGCTGCTTTTGTTTTCAACAAGAGATGTTCAGCAGTTTGTCTCACGGTTAAGAAAGATTGGTCACGTTCCTTTTGTTTTTCAAGACGTATGACACGTTGGCAGTTTTAGAATCCTTTAGTACTCTTTCCGAATTCAGTTTCTTTTTGTAAAATTGAAACCAATGTATCTACTACAATTCTAGTTGCACCTTTTCGGATTCCAGAGTGCAATGTATCAGGACCAGGAGATTCTATGGTCGAATTAATTTCTCTGGTATTACTTGTCTCGTGATGTATTGTGACTTAATTCCTCTATATTCGTAAACAGGACTTGTTTTCTGTAAAATAGTACAAGCTGCTTTGCGTTTTCTGAAAGAAACACTCAGATTCATTCAGTACTCGGTGTTCATACCAAAGTTATCACATGAACGACAATAGATTTCTAGCTTGAAAAGAATATGTTTCTGCCTGGGAGGATGGCACTCTTAAAGGGAGGAGCAAAATTGTTGGTTTCATCGAATGTGATGTGTAAAACAACAAATCTCCAAGAGAGCAATCAATTGATGAGAATTCCCTTGTCCATTAATCGCGACCGAGGATTAAGTTTCAGAAAATGGACAACGGTTAGACTGTGATGAGCCGCCATATGCATTACTGATGTCACAATTGGCAACTGGCCAGAAAAGAGTACAGTCGATAACGGGATTAATGACGAAAGGTCTGAGATACCAAATCACGAGGTAAGTTTATTTCATGAAAACCGTCTAAATACAGAAATGAGGTAAAGTGCATGACATTAGAATCCAATGAACAAAGAAGGCAATGGGAGTGAAGTCAACGATGCCAGGTGCAGATCATATTCTATTTAGGATATTATGCAAAAGTATAGCTTGGTTTCGTTGCACAGGTGAATGTGATGAGTATCAGTGATGATTTGAGATAATTGCATCTCTAGAGGTCTGATGTATGTACAAATGCACATTACCTTTCCATACCTTGGCCACACACCAGTCACAGACCTTCACCCTCTGCTGAAGACATTGATTCTCACAAATGGCAAAACCGCCGATTTTGCTTTTGAAGGAGTTTTACTATCCACTTCTCGCAGTTGTTATTCATCCTGGTGTGACATTTAACCCGTTTGCATTTAATTTATTTTAATTTTTCCTTGTTAATGCCACATACTGTATGTCTCAGTGTTTCCAGATCAACATCGAGAATCGTGTCAGTACAATTTTACCTTTTCCCTTTTTTGGGAAGCTTTAGTGGTTTAATAATAATAATTCAAATGAATGTCCTCTGAAAATATGTTTGTTGATCTTCAGACAGTCCGAGAATCCCATGTAGAAAGAAACTGGAACAGCATGTTAAATCCTTGTGTAACTTTCATATTTTGTAAATCACTCAGAATGTGTTCAAATGCTCTTAATAAGTGTTTTCACCTCTGCTTCAATCATGCATTGCAATACTAACGATCATTTCTGTTTCTCTGACAGTGAACGCGATGATTATTTTAATTCTAATCCGAGGAAACGGTGGTTTTTCCAAATGCATCTCAGCTTACATGGTGGCCATGGCAACATCGGATCTATTGGTTATTATCAATAGTATTATAGTGTATCGTATTTTGAGTTATCACTTTCCATTTTCCTTCTTGTCCCACACATCTGTGTGCAAGCTCATTTCATACCTGACTGCCATTGGTCTGGATCTAACTGTTTGTTTCACCGTTTCCTTCACATTTGACAGATTTGTGGCGATCTGCTGTCAGAAGTTTAAAACAAAACATTGCACCGAAAAAACTACAATCACAATATTAATAATCATCTCAGTTCTGATCTTGTTAAAGAACATCCCGGTTTTGTTTGCATTTGAACCAGTGCAAATCATTAATAAAATTGAATGGGGCTGCCGGTCAAGTGCAACTTTCATTGCTTCATCTCCAGGAATAACTTTTGTCTGGTTCCATAGCGCCTGGGTTGCTTGGCTTCCATTTCTCTTAATTTTCTTGTTTAATTCTTTAACAATCCACCGTGTTCTAGTGGCGAATAGAACTCGCATTGGACTCCAGGGTCACAGAACTGAGAAGCAAAATAATTCAGGGAAGAAAAACCGGAGGAAGTCCATTATTTTATTGTTCTCGGTATCAGGCAATATCATCTTGCTGTGGTTGACACATTCAGTGAGTTTAGTCATGACCAGACTGACACACGGTAATTACTATCGAGGTGACTTTAGCAACCCTAAATATATCGCGACTGAAACAGGGAATATGCTGAAGTTGTTGAGTTGTTTCCTGAACCCATGCATTTATGCAGCAACCCAGAACAAATTCAGAGAAGAGCTAAAGAACGTGGGGAAATCTCTATGGAAGAAAACTAAACATAGTAATTGAAAAAAAGAACAGCGGACAAGGCAAATGTATTTTCGCCGACTGTCTTTGTAACTGACCCTGAATTTCACAATGTTACCATCAGAGAATTATTTTGGTCCCTCAGTCTGTGCAAAAACATGCTTTCAGCAGATATTCCTTCGATGTTTGATTGAACATTTGATCTCGATTTTGCATATTTTTAATATTATTTTAGTATGAACGTTCTGCATTGCATGGATACACTATCTGTATTTTCAAAGGTCAATGTTTATTTAAAAATAACATTAGAGGTGACATTCGACGATAAATTAAATACATCCATTGCGGATTCTCAGATCCAATGTTCCAGTTTAAAATCCCGGTCACTTTTATTTATGTCTGGAAAAAATATTCAATGATATTGCTGCCGCAATCTCGTGAACTGCCCCGGACTATCTGACAAAAGTAACTCATTAAAACGTTATGTATGGCTAAAGAAACACAAAGAAAATGTCCTTCCTTGATACCCTAGTGATTGTAAAATACTGAACTTTGTTTTTTAAAAGAATTGAACACACGTACCCCACAATTTCAATAACTTTATCTCACAGGACACACAGGTGTGATGACTAAAATATTCAGTAATGAGTGCACTTAGGAACCATACATTCGTGGAAACATCAAAAATATGAGTGATCTTCTACCTCAATGCTTTTTTTTTGCATTATTCCTGTACCACTTCATCATTACAGCCCTTACAAACACACATGTCTACTTCTTGAGCGCATTGATTGATTTGACATCAATGATGTATTGTGCCAGAGAACTGCACAGATAAACAAACAGTAAAGGTGGAAGAACACAGCATGGCAGGCAGTGTCAGGTCATGGAGAAATCAACGTTTCGGGTGTACACCACAGTCTGTGTTTGAAAACTCTCTCATCATCTCAGTGTTGACCGTTCTACCCTGTGTTCTTAGACTGTGACCAATGATTCCAGCTCGCAGTGACATTGTGGGAAATCTGAGCAACTTGTTTTTTTTTCTCAATCAAATCCTAATATTTCCATTAGATTCAACGAGGGGAAAGTTGAGTCACTGTCGTAGCCAGTATTTAATGGCCACTCGTTGCTGTTTGACTGAAACTGTCCAGTGCTGTCTTCGTATATGTTACCAGAGGAAGGGTATTTAGGTTTGTTCACCTACCTTTCCTCATACAGGTACAATTTCAGTGCACCTATGCTCTCAGTTAATTAGACGACATAAACATGCAACAGACTCACAGAGTCACACACACGGAAGCAGAATATTCGGACAAATGAGTTTTTGCCTATCATCATCAGGCAAATGGAAGTCAATTATCAGAAGCGATGGAAGACCCAGGGAAGTGCTGTCTACCAGACAACTGTTCGACTACAAGAAATCGAAACAGAATAAGGAAATTCGGTTCATCCACCATTCACTCATTGCTGATATGCTTCTGCACGCCATTAGCAGACCTTCTCCCAGTCAGTATTTGTTCTATGCAAATTATCAAAGCTGCATTCGATTTGACAGTTTCTTTAAGAAATCTCACAGTCAATCAAATACTGAAACAACTATTTCAACGCTATAGCACATAGCAAACAAAATAACACCTCTCAAGTCTGCAATTTCATTCTGAGAATGGAATTTCGATCTCACCAAGTTAGTGGAGGCCTTTAGCTCTGATCGTAAGTAATACTGCCTGCCTTTGCATGTCCCTACTGTTTGATTGTTAAACGGTATTATTCTGCGAATGTCTGAGACTGAGGCATCCTGAGATTGAACTCTTAAGCACGCTTCTGTCCACCAAGTTTATAGTGTGAACCTGTGGATGGTCTTTTCGACACTTTCATTCACTTTATTGATCACTGTGATGGAGCCAACAAGCTGGCAGCTTGCTTTCATATCGGGAGTAGCTCCCCTGTTGCATTTTACCTTCAACATTGAATATCTCTTTGAAGCACAGCCTTTGCTGCAGTTAATCACTTTTCCCCAGGACATTCTTTTTTCCAAACGATCTTATTTAACCCACATGCATGTTCCAAAAGGTAATCAAGTAATGTTATCTCCTGTCTCACAGAACATATGTTCCATCCAGAAACTGTAAAACACTTTCAATTCCTGTATGACCTTTTGTCATGGTCCCTGAACAGGTTACTTCGGAATAAAGTCCATTCGAATAAATTACCCCAATCAACATTTAATCTGGCTACTTGTTAAGAAACCTCGCAGGAGAACAAATGATGAGACAATTACTTCCACTTTATTGCAAATTTAAATTAAGCTGAGAATCCTGAAATGAGCAAGTTAAGCCTCAGAACCTACCTCAAATATAAACCAATTAATGGTGGATTCAGGTTATGATTTTAACCAACACTATCTGTGTTTTGTCGTCAATTAATAGACCCATGTTCAGTGTTGTTCTCCAGAGTTTAGCAATTGAGGAATTCTACAGAAATCCATACTTCAGTTCTATAGCGACATATCATTGATGATCATTTTGATTCTTTCGATAAAATGATTAATCATTTGTTCAGCGGCCACCAGTTTGTAGTTTGCTTCTTCATATAAAAAAAAGGCCCCTGCTCCTTAATGTATATTTTTGTTCATTTGTGGGATATTGGCATTTCTGTCTGAACAGCATTGATTGGGTAAAAACAATGACTGCAGATGCCGGAAACCAGATTCTGGATTAGTGGTGCTGGAAAAGCACAGCAGTTCCGGCAGAATCCGAGGATCAGTAAAATCGACGTTTCGGGCAAAATCCCTTCATCAGGAATACAGGAAGAAAGCCTGAAGCGTGGAGAGGTAAGTGAGAGGAGGGAGGGGGTGGGAGAAAGTAGCATCGAGAACAATAGGTGAGTGGGGGAGGGGATGGAGGTGACAGGTCGGGGGCGGAGGGTGGAGTGGATAGATGGAAACGAAGTTCAGCAGGTAGGACAAGTCATGGGGACATTGCTGAGCTGGAAATTTGGTACTGGGGTGAGTTGGGGGAAGGGGAAATGAGGAAACAGTTGAAGTCCACATTGGTGCCCTGGGTTTGAAGTCTTCTGAGTCGGACGATGAGGCGTTCTTCCTCCAGGCGGCTGGTGGTGAGGGATCGGCGGTGAAGGAGGCCCAGGACCTCCATGTCCTCGGCAGATTGGGAGTGAGAGTTTTGATTTTGGGCCACAGGGTGGTGTGATTGATTGTTGCGGGTGTCCAGGAGATTTACCCTAAAGCGCTCTGTTTGGTGGCATCCAGGTAGAGGACACCGCATCTGGAGCAACGGATACAATAAATGATATTGATGGCTGTGTAGGTAAAATTTTGATGGATGTGGAAGGCTCCTTTAGGGCCTTGGATGGAGGTGAGCGAGTGTGTGTGCAGGTTTTGCAATTCCTGCGGTGGCAGGGGAAGGTGCCAGGATGGGAGAGTTTATTGAACAGCTCTAGATGCTCTTGAGAAGGGAATGGTTTGCTGCTATTTTAAACATTTGCATCTCATCTGGAGTGGAGTAATCACAATGTTAATAAGGAGGGAATTCCAGGATTTTCACACAGCGAACGTGAAGGAATGGTGATATATTTCCAAGACAGGATTGAGAGTAGATTGGAGGGGAAGTTGAAGATGTTGGCTGAGGATTTGTGGTGAATTTCGGCAGTGCTTGTTGTAGATAGTACGTACTGTTGCGACTGTGAGTTGATGGGGGAGGGAGTGGGTGCTTGTGCATGTAACACCAAGTGCGTGGGCTGCTTTGTCCTCGAGAATGGCCAACTTCTTGATTGCCATTGGACCGCCACTTCCTCAGAGAATTGGAGAATTTTCGTTCAGTCTCCCGACTTTGTCCTTGCAGAAGATGTATTCCAAGAACCACACCTGCTGTCTTTGTGTTAAACAGAGGAGAATGACCACCCCTCTTCGAACAAAATCTGCATCACCCAAAGGGGAGTGCCATGCCCTATAATCTGTTAAAAGGGATAGGAAATGAGGTGCCATCCTGTTTTTCAGCAACTTCCAGTTTTTAAGTGAAATAAATCCCTGACACTCATTTCACAATGCACAAATCATGACTTATGTATGTGACTCGAACAGTGACCAAATTAAGTAAACGATTATCATCCCAAACCATTCCCCTATAACGATTAATCACGAGAAAAACACAAGACTGAAATGGTATGCTGTTCCAATAAATACAACTCCCACTCTTGCAATAAAAGAATACAATTTAATCTCTCGAAATTGCAGCCAGGGTAAGTGTGTATTTACAGATTTTCTAAAATTTGACAAATGTCCAAGTATGTGGTCCCTGAATTCTGAGTCAGCATTTTCTACTTAATTATTTTCAGTGATCCTCTCGCATCATGCTTGAAAGGGAACTGAAATGAACTGAATTTCCTGGATTCGTTTGTTGCATCTCGAATGGAAAATAAGGTGCACACGGAATTTCTGTATCCTGATCATCTGGATAGTCTTGGCCATCAACCCTCAACATGCCTTAAAAGCCTGGTGCCAGCTATCTACAGCTCCTTTGCGATTCCGGATGCTCTGCAATAGACTAAATTGTTGTATTCGGTAGCTATTCCATAACTTGCCTGAATAATTTTGACGTAAAATTTGATCGGATTGTTTCTCTGTGGTTATCCGTATCTAGTGAAAAGCTTGCATACCACTTCTGCAGTCCTTTCAGCTCTGATATGGCAGAATGGAAAGGCCTCTGGAAATGTATTGGACACGTGTATTTTTGTCAACGAGTGGTGATTCCTTTTTTAACATCATCGGTAGGTATCGTACAGAAGCCATGTTTTCTCAAATGCACGAAAGAGTATTAAAGGTTTTTGTTTTATTTCTGCCTGAGATTTTCCAGATACCTGACATGCATGACATGTGTTCAAAAAGGTCCACCCCATCCTTTTATGGTCCAGGCCAAATAGATGGATGAAAAAAAAACACCATTTCGACTGGGACAACACTTCTGTCCTGGAACAGGCTAAGCAAAGACATGACTGAAAATTCCTAGAAGCCTAGCACCCCAACAACAACGCCATAAACAAACACTTAGATTGAGATGCCATGTATCAACCCCTCAGAAAACGAACAGGAAATGACATCACCACAAACCCCAGGAACACCATCCAGGAGAAAGATATAAATGGAAAGCAGGAGACAACACCTTCGCTTCACTTGGAGGTCGCCACTGATGATGTTACCTAGCCAGGTAATGAAACGTCTGGATATCAAACCTACAGGTCAGTGAGCAAACCTACACCCTTAACAAAAAGTATTACACGTTGACCGTTGTAGAATCCTCTGCTCCTCTTCCCAAATTCATTTTTTTTCTTGGAAAATTAAAACCAATACATTTACTGCATCTGTAGCTACATCTTTTCAGTTTCCAGCGTGCAATTTATCAGGACCAGAAGATATATAGCCAATTAATTCCTCAGTTTCTCTCGTGATATGTTGATACTCAATTCCACTCCTCTATTCTTAAACATTAGTATCTCCTTTGAAAATAGTGCAAGCTGCTTTGTGTTTTGTAGGAGAAACAATCAGATTCATTCAATGCTCGGTGTTCATACCAAGGCTAGTACTTGAAGTATTTGATTTCCAGCTTGAATAGAATATGTTACTGGCTCGGTTGGTGGCACTCTTAAAGGTAAGAAGGAAAATTACTGGTTTTATTGAATAAGATGTGTAAATGAGTGAACCTCCGAAAAAGTAATCAATTGTTCAGAATTCACTTGTCCATTACTCGTGACTGAGTATATGATTTCAGAAACTGTGGGCGGCACGGTGGCACAGTGCTTAGCACTGCTGCCTCACAGCGCCTGAGACCCGGGTTCAATTCCCGACTCAGGCGATTGACTGTGTGGAGTTTGCACGTTCTCCCCGTGTCTGCGTGGGTTTCCTCCGGGTGCTCCGGTTTCCTCCCACAGTCCAAAGATGTGCGGGTCAGGTGAATTGGCCATGCTAAATTGCCCGTAGTGTTAGGTAAGGGGTAAATGTAAGGGTATGGGTGGGTTGCGCTTCGGCGGGTCGGTGTGGACTTGTTGGCCTGAAGGGCCTGTTTCCACGCTGCAAGTAATCTAATCTAAACTGGGGAATGGTTAGGCTGTGATGAGCTGTCGTATGTATGTGGCCAGATAAGGGTACAGTCGATAAAGGGATTAATGACAGAAACTTAGATACCAATTCACGACGCAGGATTATGTCATTCAAAGGAAAACTTTGTAAATTCGAAAATGAGGTAAAGTTCATGACATTAGAATCCAATGAACAGAGAATGCAACGGAAGTGAAGTCAACACTGCCAGGTTGAGATTTTCTTTCATTGAGGGTATTATGCAAAAGAAACCCAGTGATGGTTTGAGGTAATTGACTCTCTAGAGGTCTGATGTATATATAAATACACATATCCATTCCATAGCTTAGCCACACACCAGTCACTGATCTTCAGCCTCTGTAGAAGGCATTCATTCTCAGAAATGATGAAACCACCGATTTTGGTGTTGAAAGAGATTTACTATCCGCTTCTCGCAGCTGTTAGTCTTCCAGGTAAGTCATTCAATCAGTTTGTATTTAATTGATTTTAGTTTTTCCTTGTTAATGCTACTTACTGACTATCTCAGCGTTACCAGAACAATATCGAGAATCATGTCAGGACACTTTTTCCTATTCCCTTTTTCTGTAAGCAGTACTTGTTTAACAATAACTATTCATCATAAGAGTCGTCTGAAATATATCTGTTGATGTTTAGACAGTGCCACAATACCACATAGAATGATGACTGGAACAGTTTATTAAATGTTTGGGTAAATTTTCTATTTTATAAAACACTCAGAATGTGTTCAAAAGTATATTTTTCTCTGTTTCAATCATGCATTGCAATATTAACGATCATTTCTGTTTCTCTGACAGCGAACATGACGACTATGTTAATTCTTTTTCGAGGAAACTGTGGTCTTTCCAGATGCATCTCGGCTTGCATGGTGGCCATGACAACATCGGATCTATTGGTTATTATCAATAGTATTACAGTGTATCGTATTTAGAGTTATCACTTCCCATTTTCCTTCTTTTCCCAAACATCTGTGTGCAAGCTCATTGCATATGTGATTACCACTGGTCTGGATCTAACTTTTTGGTTTACCGTTTCCTTCACATTTGACAGATTTGTGGTGATCTGCTGTCAGAAGTTTAAAACAAAACATTGCACTCAAAAAAAACTGCAATCACAATATTAATAATCATGTCAGTTCTAATCTTGTTAAAGAACATCCCGGTTTTGTTTGCATATGAACCAGAGCAAATCATTAATAAAATTGAATGGGTCTGTCGGTCAAGTGTAACTTACTTTGCTTCATCCCCAGGAATAGCTTTTGTCTGGTTCCATAGCGCCTGGGTTGCTTGGCTTCCATTTCTCCTAATTTTCTTATTTAATTCTTTAACCATCCACCGTGTTGTAGTGGCGAATAGAACTCACATTGGAACTCCAGGGTCACAGAACTGAGAAGCAAAACAATTCAGGGACGGAAAACCGGAGGACGTCCATTATTTTATTGTTCTCGGTATCAGGCAGTTTCATATTGCTTTGGTTGACACATTCTGTGTGTTTGGTCATGACCAGATTGAGACACGGTAATTCCTATCGAGGTGACTTTAGCAAACCTGAATACATCGCGACTGAAACAGGAGATATGTTGAAGTTGTTGAGTTGTTTCCTGAACCCATGCATTTATGCAGCAACCCAGAACAAATTCAGAGAAGAGTTAAAGGACGTGGGGAAATCTCTATGGAAGAAAACTAAACAAAGTAATTAGAAAAAGAACAGTGGACAATGCAAATGTATTTTCGCCGACTCTCTTTGCAGCTGACCCGGAAATTCACAATGTTACCATCAGAGAATTAGTTTGGTCCCTCGGTCTGCGCAAAAACATGTTTTCAGCAGATATTCCTTCGATGTTTGATCAGATATTTGATCTCGATTTTGCATAGTTTAAACATTATTTTTGATGAATGTTTTGCATTGCATGGATATACTACCAGCATTTTCAAAGGTCAACGTTTAGTTAAAAACAGCATGAGAGGTGACACGTGACGTTTAAATAAATATATTCATTGCGGATGCTCAGATCCAATGCTCCAGTTTAAAATCCCGGTCAAGTGTATTTATGTCTGGAAACAATACTCAATGATATTGCTGCCACAAACTCATGAACTGCACCAGACTATGTGACAAAGTAACTCATTAAAATGTTATGTATGGCTAAAGAAACACAAAGAAAATGTCCTTCGTTGGTACCCTAGTGATTGTAAAATACTGAACTTCGTTTTTAGAAAAATTGAACACACGTAACCACAATTTCAATAAATGTATCTCACACGACTCACAGGTATGATGACTAAAATATTCAGTGATGCGTGCACTTAGGAACTGTAGATTCTTGGTAATATCAAAAATATGAGTGATCTTCTACCTCAATGCTTTGTTTTCTGCATTATTCCTGTGCCCCTTCATCCTTATAGACTGTACAAATACGCATCTCTACTTCTTGAGCACATTGATTGATTTGACATCAATGATGTATTGTGCCAGAGAACTGCACAGATAAACAAACAGTAAAGGTGGAAGAACACAGCATGGCAGGCAGTGTCAGCTGGTGGAGAATTTAATGTTTCGGTGTACTACACAGTCTCTGTTTGCTAGCTCTCTCATCATCTCAGTGCTGACCGTTCTATCCTGTGTTCTTAGACTGTGACCCATGGTTCCAGCTCGCAGTGACATTGTGGGAAATCTGAGCAACTTGTTTTTTCTCAATCAAATTCTAATATTTCTATTAAATTCAACGAGGCAAAAGTTGAGTCACTGTCTAAGCCAGTAATAAATGCCCACTCGTTGTTGTCTGACTGAAACTGTCCAGTGCTGTCTTCATATATAATACAACAGGAAGGGTATTTAGGTTTGTTCACCTACCTTTCCTCATACTGGTACAATTTCAGTACACTTATGCTCTCAGTTAATTAAATGACATAAAAATGTAACAGATTCACAGATTCACACAGCACGGAAGCAGAATGTTCGGTCCAATGAGTTTTTGCCGATCATCATCAGGCAAATGGAAGTCGATCATCAAAAGCGATGGAAGACCCGGGGAAGAGTTGTCTACCAGACAACCGTTAGATGACAAGAAATAGAAACAGAAGGAGGAAATTCGGCTCATCCACCATTCGCTCATGGCTGATATGCTTCTGCACGCCATTAGCTAACCTTTTCCCAGTCAGTACTTTTTGTATGCAAATTATAGACGTTGCCTTCGATTTGACAGTTTCTTTAACAAATCTCACAGAGAATCAAATACTGAAACAATTATTTCAACTTTATAGAACATAACAACCAAAATAACACCTCTCAAGTCTGCAAGTTCAGTCTGAGAATGCAATTTCAGTCTCACCAAGTTAGTGTAGGAATTTAGCTCCGATCTTAAATAATACAGCCTGCCTTTGCATGTGCCTACTGTTTGATTGTTCCACGGTATTGTTCTGCGAATGTCTGAGACTGAGGCATCCTGAGATTGAATTCTTATGCACGTTTCTGTCCATCAAGTTTATAGAGTGAATCTGTGGATGGTCTTTTCGACACATTCATTCACTTTATTGATCACTGTGATGTAGCCACCAAGTTTGCAACTTGCTTTCATATCAGAAGTAGCTCCCCTGTTACATTTTACCTTCAGCATTGAATATCTCTTTGAAGCACAGCCTTTGCTGCAGTTAATCCCTTTTACCCAGGGCATTCTTTTTTCCAGATGATCTTATTTAACACACATGCACGTTCCAACAGGTAATCAAGAAATTTCATCTCCTGTCTCACAGAAAACCCCGAGCAAATGTTCCATCCCAGAAACAGCAAAATATTTTCAATTCCTGTATGACCTTCTGCCATGGTCCCTGAACAGGTTACTTCGGAAAAAAGTCCACTCGAGTAAATTACCCCAATCTACATTTAATCTGGCTACTTGTTAAGAAGCCTCACAGGAGAACAAATGCTGAGACAATTACTTCCACTTTATTGCATATTGAAATTAAGCTGAGAATCCTGAAGTGAGCAAGTTAAGCCTCAGAACCTACCTCAGATATAATGCGATTAAAGGTGGATTCAGGCTATGATTTTAACCAACACTATCGGTGTTTTGGTGACAATTAATAGACCCATGGGCAGTGTGGTTCTCAAGAGTTCAACTATTGAAGAATTCTACAGAAATCCATACTTCAGGTCTATAGAGACATATCATTGATGATCATTTCGATTCATTCGATCAACTGATTAATTATTTGTTCAGCGCCCTTCAGTTTGTAGTTTGCTTCTTCATAAAAAAAATGCCCCTGCTCCTTAATGTATATTTTGATTCATTGGTGGGATATCGGCATTTCTGTCTGGCCAGCATTGATTGGGTAAAAACAATGACTGCAGATGCAGGAAACCAAATTCTGGATTAGTGGTGCTGGAAAAGCACAGCAGTTCAGGCAGCATCCGAGGAGCAGTAAAATCGACATTTCGGGCAAAAGCCCTTCATCAGGAATACAGGCAGAGAGCCTGAAGCGTGGACAGTTAAGTGAGAGGTGGGTGTGGGCAGAATGTAACACAGAGTACAACAGGTGAGTGGAGGTGATAAGCCAGGGGGAGGATGGTGGAGTGGATAGTTGGAAAGGAAGATAGGCAGGTAGGACAAGTCATGGGAACAGTGCTGAGCTGGAAGTTTGGAACTGGGGTGAGGTGGGGGAAGGGGAAATGAGGAAACTCTTGAAGTCTCCATTGATGCCCTGAGGTTGAAGCGTTCCGACGCAGAAGATGAGGCGTGAGGGAGTGGCGGTGAAGGAGGCCCAGGACCTCCATGTCCTCGGCAGAGTGGGAGGGGGAGTTGAAATGTTCGGCCATGAGGCGGTGTGGTTGATTGCTGCAGGTGTCTCGTAGATGCTCCCTAAAGAGCTCTGCTAGGATGCGCCCAGTCTCCCCAATGTAGAGGAGACCACTTACAGTGCAACGGATACGATAAATGATATTGGTGGGTGTGCAGGTAAAACTTTGATGGATGTAGAAGGCTCCTTTAGGGCCATAAATGGAGGTGAGGGATGGAGTGTGGGCGCAGGTTTTGCAATTCCTGCTCTGGCAGGGGAAGGTGCCAGGATGGGAGGGTTTATTGAACAGCTCTAGTTGCACTTGAGAAGAGAATGGTTTGCTGCTATTTTCAACAAATACATCTCATCTGGAGTGGAGTAATCACAATGTTAATAGGGAGAGAATTCCAGGACTTGTAAACAGCGAACGTGAAGGAGTGGTGATATATGTCCAACCGAGAATTGAGAGTAGTTTGGAAGGGAATTTGAGGATGTTGGCTGAGGATCTTTGGTGAATTTCTGCAGTGCTTGTTGTAGATAGTTCGTACTGCTGCTCTGTAAGTCGTCGGGGAGGGAGTAGGTGCTTGTGCATGTAACACCAAATGCATCGGCTGCTTTTTCCTTGACAATGGCCAACTTCTTGATTCACTTTGGACCTTCACTTCTTCAGAGAATTGGAGAGTTTTCGTTCAGACTCCCGACTTTGTCCTTGCAGAAGATGTGTTCCAAGAACCACACCTTCTGTCTTTGTGCTCAGCAGAGGTGAATGACCACCCCTCTTAGAATAAAAGAAAACGCATCACCCAAACGGGAGTGCCATGCCATATAATCTGTTAAGAGGACTAGGAAAAGAGGTGTCATCCTGTTTTTCAGCAACTTCCAGTTGTTAAGTGAAATAAATCCCTGACACTCATTTTAAAATGCACAAATCATAACTTATTTATCTGACTCGAACAATGAACAAGTTAACTAAACTATTATCATCCCAAACCATTCCGCTATAACTACTGTTTACAAGAATAATATTGCTGTTCAAAGAAATACAACTCCCCCTCATGCAATAAAAGAATACAGTTTAGTCTCTCCAAATGGCAGCCAGGGTAAGTGTTTATTTACAGATTTTCTAAAATTTGACAAACGTCCAAGCATGTGGTCCCTGTATTCTGAGTTAGCATTTTCTCCTTCATTATTTTCAGTGATCCTCTCACATCATGCTTGAAAGGGAATTGAAATGGACTGAATTTGCTGGATTCGTTTGTTGAATCTCGAATGGAAAATAAGGCGCACACGGAATTTCTGTATCCTGATCATCTGGATAGTCTTGACTATAAACCGTCAACATGTCTTAAAAGCCTGGTGCCAGTTTTCTACCGCTCCTTTGCGATTCCGGGTGGTCTGCAACAGATTGAATTGTTGCATTGGTAAGTATTCTATAACTTGCCTGAATAATTTTGACGTAAACTTTGATCTGATTGTTTCTCTGTGGTTGTCTGTATCTCGTGAAAAGTTTGTGTACCACTTCTGCAGTCCTTTCAGCTGTGATATGGCAGAATGGAAAGGAGTCTGGAAATGTATTGGACACGTGTATTTTTGTCAACGAGTGGTGATTCCTTTGTTAAACATCGTCGGTAAGTAAGTATCCTATAGAAGCCATGTTTTCTCAAATGCACGAATGAGTATTAAAGGTGTTGGTTTGATTTCTGCCTGAGATTTCTACGTGATATGCGTGACATGTGTGCAAAAAGGTCAACACCATCCTGGTATGGTCCAGGCCAAGAGAAATGGTAATGTATTTTCGCTTGATTTTTTTCTTAAAAATTGAATGCCCTTGCATTGGTAAGTCATATACTACATGCAACATCGCCTTTATATAACCCCATGATAACATGGCTTGATGAAGCTCTGCCTATTTCTCATCCACCTGATATATCGTGGTCTCCGTTTACGAATTAAGATATCATTTTTTAAGTTCGTAACATTCGGGAGTATACTCAGATTTTTGTCTCTGTTCAAGAATTGATATAATTGCTTCTGTTTTTCAACTTCCTGTTGTAACTGAGTTAATTGCTTTGCATGACAAATATCCGCCTTATCCTCCACTGATTCTTTTTCTGCTTGAATCCCTCGATCACACATGGCCTCTGATAATTCTATTTCAATTTCCTCATCTGTGTTCTCTGATTTCTGCTCCTGATTCACCTGGCAGGTTTCTGACCTTGTGATCACACAGACTGGAGAAATCTGCGTATAAATTTCCTGTAATTCTTCAGTTGCGTATTCTGCACTGATGTTTCTCGTACCATTGATCCAGCGATATTATTGGCGAGGACAAAGTGTATTCCTGGAGCTGAGAGTTTCTCTAGTACTCCGGCCACCACTTCTTCACTTTACACTGGACACTGCAACCTTACTCTACATAAAGGAGCACCTCTCGTCTCACTATGAATCCTATGTATTAGCACGTTAGTCTGGCAATAGTCCTTATTAGGTACATATATCTCACCAATAAAGTTTGACACGAATCAGTATCTCATAATACTGTAACTTCTCTACCTGCTGCTGTCGAGAGATGAGGGTAAACCTGAGCTTCACAAGTAAATGATTTAAGATTCGCCACTTTGTTCTCAACGACTCTCAGACCAGGTCGGACATTCTGTTGCAGCTTTTTCGTATCCAATATGCTTTCCACCATTTCGACTGGAACAACACATCTATCCTGGGACAGGCTAAGGAAAGACATGCCAGAGAATTCCGCGAGGCCTGGCACTTCAACCACAACGCCATAAACAAGCACATAGATCTAAATGCCATCTATCAATCCCCCAGGAAACGAACAGGAAATGACATCACCACAAACCCCAGGAACCCCATCCAGGAGCAAGATATAAATAGAAAGCAGGAGACAACAGCTTCTCTTCACTTGGAGGTCACCACTGATGATGTTACCTAGCCAGGTAATGGAACGTCTGGATATCAAACCTACAGCTCAGCGAGCAAACCTACACCCTAAATATATTTTTCCTTACCTCTTCAACAAAATTGACTTGCTTATTCTGCTTTCCTATGTCCGTCTTCCTATTGCTTTTTCGAAATCCACGAACTCTGTGACGTCATGTGGCCTACTTTGTGGCAGTGCAGTCAGCAGCGCTTCTAATTTCTTCCCTTTCATGCTTTTCCATTTTACGCTATGTTAAATTATCCTTATTATCCTCAATGAGATCTACTTTCCCCCATCCCCAGGATTTCTCCTTTCCCCAGTTTCTTTCCTTCACAGATTGAAATCGATGTTGGAAGCCGAACTTTGTTTTATGAACCAACATATAACCATCAGCCATTTCAGCTGCTGCTCTCGCCATTTTAACTGTTTGCTCTTTCACATGAGTTCTTCCGACCTCAGAAAGTCAATGTTTGAACTCCTGCAAAACAATAGTTACTCTAAGAGGGTCATGTGCTTGACCTACTTTTAATTCCCTTACCCACCAGTCAAAATTTATATGTTTGATCCTTTCGAACTCAATGTATGTTTGACCAAGGTCCCACCTTACATTCCTGAAATATTGGAACATTATTGTTTTGCAGGATCTGGCATTTTCAGTCTGCACAGTGTAGCTTTGGTGATCTCGTTAATCAGGAAGATGTCCACTGCTCACCTACAATAGTGTGACAGCACGTTCTGCTTCATTGGAGCAGACAGGGATGTAAGCATCCTAGATCTTCCAACTTCCACAAAAAAGGAATGAAAAGTTACTGTTTAATTATTCCAGTCTTAAGTCGATCTGGTTTTGAAAAGCTAAGTCCGCACTGAGTCTTGAAGCTGGAATCTCAATAATGAACCCTTTAAAATGTAGACTGCTAAACCTATGGAGCAGGAAACCACGATGCAGACTCTCCGTTTGACCGTGAGCCAAAGATCTGACTGAGCATGCCATGATTATCTGCATAAAATGAGGGGTGTTGTTATGTTTCAAACATCTATGTGAAACAAATTTGTATCCCAATACACCAGACGTTTGTTGCACAACTTCGAACAAGACGTCTTTGCTGCACAGCGCCTCCAACCAACGCGATACACCGGATACATCGACAATTCCATCCTTTGGACTAATGGCAAGGAATCACAGAAACGACGAAACAACGATGTCAACAGGTTTCATCCTACCTTCCGATTCACCACGGACTACTCTTTGTTATTAATCACATTCCTGGATGCATGTACCTCCATCAAGAACTGTCACCTCGGGACCTCACTTACCGCAAGCTCCCCTCATCGCCAATAACCTCACGATTCTGCAAACCTGTAACTTCCACATTAAACATGTTAAGGAAGTCATCGCCTGAGGATAATGTCTGCATATAAACAGGATTGGTGGAACGAGAAGAGACAGACACCTGAAGGCGCTGAAATATGCCCTGATAAGAACGGGATATGATCCTGAAATCATTGAAATCCAATTCCGCTGTGTCACACGTGTGATCAGCACTCATGACAAAGGAGGAAGATACTCATGTAGTTGTTTCAATATTACCGACCTCTGGCTCTGCAGGCAAAGAGGCCTCACGGTATTCTATATTGGTGAGACCTTGCAGATGCCACAACAATGGAGAAATGGACACTGCCCAACCAATCGCCAGAGAGAAATGTTCACTCCCAGGTGGGAAACACTTCAACAGTGAAGGAGATTCAGCCTCCGATCTTCAGGTAAGAGTTCCCCAACGGAGCCATTGAGATACACAACGACACACAATTGCCAAGCAGAAACTGATAGCTACGGTCTGTACCAATGAAGATGGCCTCAAGCATTATCTTGGATCCATATCTCGTGACATTCAACCCCACCTTTCTGTTCTGTATTTGTAAGATCTTGCTTACTTTTCTGTTTTGAAACCATCCCATTGACAACTTGGTATGATCTCTCTATCATCATTAGATTGTAAAGTTTTACTTTGGTCAGACACTCTTATGCCTATCATCTTAGTGCAGCAGTTTTTGGATTCTCTCCAGCGCCATTTTCTTTTACATTTTGCAACTATCCAGCTGCATCAATTAATTGCATAATAGGTCATCCGTACATTTGCTATCCAGCTGTTGACAATTCACTAACACCCTCTGACACTTTTGATCATTTGCAATGACTTGTTTTTCAGATTGTCGACACTGCACTCACACCGCATGTTTTATCTTCTGGTCTCTCTGCCTGTGCATTCTCTGCCTGCAAGGTTCTTTTCACTTCACCTGACGCACAGGTGGTGATCCAAAAGCTTGTGATTTCAAATAACCTGGTGTCTTGTGACTTCTGATCCCCCTCAGTAGAAAACGAACATTCTAAAATGAAACGGACATTGGCTAGTGTTTTCAGTGAAATCATTGGTTACAGAAGATGGAAGATAAGTGAAGTCAACATTGTTGGAGTCAATGCCGAATAGCAAAGATGGAAGTTATTGACGATCACAATAAACTCAACTCCTGTCACAAATGGGCCCTTTGAACATATTCTCATCATAGCGAGTTTGGAGAAGACTTGTAGTTCAAACTGAAGTTCTGGATGTCGGTTTGTTCACTCCGCTGAAAGGTTCGTATTCAGACGTTTCATCACCATACTTGATAACATCATCAGTGAGCCTCCGGTGAAGCACTGTTGTTATGGCTCCATTTCTCTCTATATGTTAAGATTTCTTTGGACTCCAGATGTCATTTCCTGTGGTGATGCCATTTCCTGTGTTGTCGATGTTATTTCCTGTTCTTTCTCATGATGGGTGAGATCCAAATGATGTGTTTGTTCACAGAGTTCCTGTTGGAATGCCATGCTTGTCGGAATTCTCCTGCATGTGTGTTTGGCTCGTCCTCGAATGGATTTGCTGTACCAGTCAATGTGGTGACCTTCCTGAACCGGATGTAAGGACACTAGTGAGAGAAGGTCATGTCATTTTGGGGCTAGTTGTTGCTCACGTATTGTGGTAGCTAGTTTTTTTTGCCTTTTTGTCCAATGTCGTATGTTGGAAATGACGTTCGTTTTGCTTGATGTCTTTATAGCGTCGTTGAAGATCATTAGCTGCTGTTTTTGTTTGTTGATAGGTTTGTGGACTACCATGATTCCAAGAAGTCCGAGCAGTCTTGCAATCATTTCCGAGATGTCTTTGATATAGGGGAGAGTGGCTAGGGCTTCTGGGTGCATTTTGTCTGCAACTTTGTGTTCGTTGCTGAGAAAACAGCGGACTGAGTTCATTGAGTAATCATTTTTGAATACACTATATATCGGTTTTCTTCAGCTCTTCATAGTTCCTCCATGCTTCAGCGTGTGGTGGATCATTGAAGTAATGTTCTATTGCAACTTCGTTTGTGGAAGATGAGGTAAAAGTGGAGGTGAAATCACAATAATGTGCCAATCCTAGATGTCACAGTAGAACGAACATTCAGTGGGAACTTCAAACCAACATCTACAGGCAAATGAGACATAGAGACCAAATACTGAACTGCAGAGCCAATCATCCCAACACTGATACAAGATGCTCATCCCAACACAATATGCATGACAACACGTTCTGAGAAAAACAAAGCTCAGGAAATGGTATCACCACAGGAAATTACATCGCCAGCACAAGGAATCCTGAGCACATACATAGAATGCGCTCCATAGCACCATTGCTTCACTGGACACTCACTAATGACGTTAATGCTTCAGATGACGAAACGTCTGAAGACGAACTTTCCAGCTCAGTGAGAAAACTTACATCCAGTAATCTCATGGGGATTGGAAAGACGGTAATGAAGGCAATAGTTGACAAGTTCACACTGCAAAAACATCAAAATAATTCTCTTCCTGATAATGGGCAAACAGCCAAATATTTACTACAACGGTTTGAGGTGATAATTCGTACATATTAATGCCAGAAGACTGCAGGAAATAAGAACAAGAGTAGTCCATGCTGCTTCTAGAGCCGACTCTGTCATACAACAGGAGCATGATCGACCCAATATTTTTCACCTTCCATTCCTGCCTTTTCTCGTAAGTATTGATTCGCTTCGTGATCAGAATCTGTCTATCTCAGCCTTAAATAGAAGCATGGGTTCTGACTCACAGCTCTCTGTGGCAAGGAGGTCCCGAGAAACAATCCTTTGATTGAAGAAATTCCATCTTATCTGAGACTTAAATCGAATTGCCTTTATCCTGATCTGATATCCTTCGATTCTCGCCTCTTCGATGGGGGAAAATGTGTTCTCAGCACTTATTTTGTCAAGTCCCTTCAGAAATCTACATATTTCAATGACGTCACCTCTCACAATTTTAAACTTCCCAAAGCAGTTTCCCAACTGGTTTAACTTTTGCAACTTCACCATCTCCTCCACGCCGGGGATTGTGTATCAGACATTTCTCTGAACTGCCTCTGAAAGAATAGCATCCATTCTGAATATAAGGAGATGGAAACTGTTCACAGTACTTCGTATGTAGTCTCACCCGCACTTTGCAGGAAGTATTTCGTATTCTTCTGACTGAACCTTTTTGAAATTTGGGTCAAAATTCAATTAGTTTTTCTGATTACCGCTGGCACCTCTCTGTGTCAGGCACAAGTACGCTCAAACATTTATGTTCTCCAGCCTTTTCCAGTTATTTTCATTTAAATAATGCTGCGTTTTCTTGTTCACCCTTTCAACATTAACAACGTCGCATATTTTTCAATTTTTATTTCGTTGGTCTTTCTTTTTGCCCAGATAATTCATCCATCGGTACCTCTCGGCAGATTGGTTGTACCCTTCTTAGAATTTGCCTTGTCAAATGCATTTTTTAAGGGTAAGAAGGAAAAGTTTTGTAGAATAGGATGTGTAAAACAGTGAATCTCCAAGGTAATCAATCAATTACTTAGAGATCGATTGTCCATTAAGAACGACTGAAGATTCAATTTCAGAAACTGAACAATGTTTAAACTGTGAAGTCTACCACAGTCTAAACATGAACATACCACACCACAACCATAGCACACAATACGCCTGACTGATGTAACAATTAACAACTTGCCAGAGAAGAATGCAGTCGATAAAGTGGTGAATGACAAAAAGAGATATCAATTCACGAGGCAGGAATATGTCACAAAAAGGAAAACTGCCGAAATTCAGACATGAGGGAAACCACATGACATTAGAATCCAATGAATGGAGAAGAAAAGGAAATGAAGTCAACGATGCCAGGTTCAGTTCATATTTTATTTGAGATATTATGCAAAATAAAACATTGTTTTCATTGCTGAGGTGATTGTGAGTAATGTCAGTGATGATTTGAGGTAATTAAATCTCCAGAGGTCTGACGCATGTATAAATGCACATTACCTTTCCATCCCTTGGCCACACACCAGTTACAGACCTTCAGCCTCTGCTAAAGACATTCATTCTCAGAAATGGCAAAACCACCGATTCTGCAGTTGAAGGAGTTTTACTATCCACTTTTCGCAGCTGTTTGTCTTCCAGGTAAGCCATTTAACCCGTTTGTATTTAATTGATTTTATTTTTTCCTTGTTAATGCCACATGGTGTATGTCTCAGTGTTTCCAGATCAACATCGAGAATCGTGACCGTACACGTTTACCTTTTCCCTTTTTTTCTGGAAGCTTTAATGGTTTAATAATAATAGTTCAAATGAACGTCCTCTGAAAATATGTTTGTTGATCTTCAGACAGTCCGAGGTCCCATGTAGAATGAAACTGGAACAGCATGTTAAATGCTTTGGTAAATTTCATATTTTGTAAATCACTCAGAATGTGTCCAGATGCTCTTAATAAGCATTTTCTCCTCTGCTTCAATCATGCATTGCAATATTAACGATCATTTCTGTTTCTCTGACAGTGAACGCGATGACTATTTTAATTCTAATCCGAGGAAACTGTGGTCTTTCCAAATGCATCTCAGCTTACTTGGTGGCCATGGCTACATCGGATATATTGGTTATTATCAATAGTATTATAGTGTATCGTATTTTGAGTTATCAGTTTCCATTTTCCTTCTTGTCCCACACATCTGTGTGCAAGCTCATTGCATATGTGATTACCATTGGACTTGATCTGACTGTTTGGTTTACCGTTTCCTTCACATTTGACAGATTTGTGGTGATCTGCTGTCAGAAATTTAAAACAAAACACTGCACCGAAAAACTGCAATTACAATATTAATAATCGTCTCAGTTCTGATCTTGTTTAAGAACATTCCGGTTTTGTTTGCATATGATTGAATGGGGCTGCCAGTCAAGTGTAACTTTCTTTGCTTCATCTCCCGGAATGGCGTTTGTGTGGTTCCATAGCGCCTGGGTTGCTTGGCTTCCATTTCTCCTAATTTTTTTGTTTAATTCTTTAACCATCCACCGTATTATAGTGGCGAATAGAACTTGCATTCGACTCCAAGGTCACAGAACTGAGAAGCAAAACAATTCAGGAATGGAAAACCGGAGGAAGTCCATTATTTTATTGTTCTCGGTATCAGGCAGTTTCATATTGCTTTGGTTGACACATTCTGTGAGTTTGGTCATGACCAGATTGTCACACCATAACTATTACCAAGATGACTTTAGCAACCCTGAATACATCGCGACTGAAACAGGAGATATGCTGAAGTTATTGAGTTGTTTCCTGAACCCATGCATTTATGTAGTAACCCAGAACAAATTCAGTGAAGAGCTAAAGAACGTGGCGAAATCTCTATGGAAGAAAATAAATCACATTATTTGAAAAACCCGTGGACAAGACAAATATATTTAACAGGAATCTTTTTGTAGCTGAAATTGAATTTCATGTCGACTTTCACCAAAGAATTATCTTCGTCCATCGGGCTGCGCAAAAAGAAATGCTTTATGCAGATATTCCTTCAATGTTTGAGTGAATTTTTGATCTCGATTTTACATCCTGCTTTTCCTTATTTTAGTTGAAAAGTTTGCATTTGCATGGATATACTACCTTTCAACTGAAAACTCAATTTTTTTTTAATTAAAAGGCACGAGCGGTGACATTTGACATTTCAGTAAATTAGTCCATTGCAGATAGTCAGATCCAATGCTTCAGTTTAAAATCCCGGTCAAGCTTATTAATGTGTGGAAAAAATAATTAAAGATATTGCTGTCTCAAACTTGTGAACTGCATATTTCATGTGAATACTGCAGGAAAGGAACTCGATCATCTGACAAAATAGCACATTGAAACGCTATATACGGCTAAATAGACAAAGTGTCCTTCCTTGGTATCCCAGTGATTGCATAATGCTGAATAGAAAATAATATTTGAATAAATGTAGCCGACAATTTCCGTAAGTTATCTCACAGTACACATCGGCGTATGATTAAAGCATTCACTGATGAGTGCACATATGCACCGTACTTCCGTGGAAGTGTGGAAAGTACAAGCAACCTTTCACCACAATGCTTTTTTCCGCATTCTTCCTACATCAGTTCATCCCGATTGCCCACAGAAGGACACCAGTCTCCTTCTGGAACGTATTGACAGTCTTGACCTCAATTACGTTCTGAAACAGAGAGATCCACAGGTACACAACAGTCAGGTGAAAGAGCACAGAATCGCAGTGAGAGAAATCACCGTTTCGGGTGTACCCCACAATGTCCGTTTGGAAACTCTCTGATCATCTTAATACTGAACGTTCTACGCCCTGTTCTGAGACTGTGACCCATGGTTCCAGCTCGCAGTGACATTGTGAGAAATCACAACAACGTACTTTTTTCCCTAACTCAGAAACTAATATTTTCTTGATCAAACCCTAATATTTGTATTAGTTTCAACGAAGGGAAGGTTAAGTCACTGTCTAAGCCAATACTTAATGCCCACTCGTTGTTGTCTGACTGAAATGGTGCTGTGCTGTCTTCTTTATTAGTCCCAGATGAAGGCTATTTAGGTTTGCTCACCGACATTTCTTCATACAGGTACAATTTTTAATGCACGTATGCTCTCATTTAATTAAATGCATAAACATGGAATGGACTCACAGAGTCACGCAGCACGGAAGAAGATTCTTTGCTTCAATAAGTTTCAGCCGATCATTTTCATGCAAATGGAAGTCAATCATCAGAAGTGAGGGAAGACCCAGGGAAAAGCCGTGTGGCAGACAAGCGTTAGACCCTATGTCATAGAAACCGAATTAGGAGATTCGGCCCATCCGTCACTCATGGCTGATATGATTTTGTACATTATTAGCAGACCTTCTCCCAGTCAGTCTTGAATCCCGTTGTTGTATGCAAATTAGCGAAGCTGCTTTCAATTCAATAGTTTCTTTAAGAAATCTCACAGACAATCAAATACTGAAACAAGTCTATCAATTTATAGCCCGTAGCAAACAGATTATTACCTCTCAAGTCCGTATACTCAGCCTGAAAATGGAAAGTCCCTCGTACCAAATTAGTAGAGGAATGTAGCTCCGATTTCAAGTAATACTGTCTGGCTTTGGACGTGCCTAATGTTTGAATGTTAAATGGTATTGTTCTGCGAATGTCTGAGACTGAGGCATCCTGAGATTGAATTCTCACACTGGTTTCTGTCCGCCAAGGTTATCCCGTGAAACCGTGGATGGTCTTTTAGACACATTCATTCATCTTTGTGGATCACAGCGATGGAGCCACCAAGTTTGCAGCTTGTCTTCATATTCGGAGTAGCTCCCTTGTTACATTTTACTTACAGCATTGACAATCACTTTGAAGATGCAGTTAATCCCTTTTCCCCAGGACATTCTTTTTTCCAGACGATCTTATTTAACCAACATGCATGTTCCAACAGGTAATCAAGTAATTTTATCTCCTTTCCCGTAGATAACTAAGAACATATATTGCATCCCAGAAACAGCAAAATGCTTTCAGTTCGTGTATGAATTTTTGCCATGGTCCCTGAACAGGTTACTTCGGAAAAAAGTCCATTCGAGTAAATTACCCCAATCTACTTTTAATCTGGCTACTTGTTAAGAAGCCTCATAGGAGAACAAATTTTGTGACAATTACTTCCACTTTATTGCATATTTAAATTAAGTTGAGAATCCTGAAGTGAGCAAATTAAGCCTCAGAACCTACCTCAGATATGACCCGATTAATGGTGGATTCAGGCTATGACTTTAACCAACACTATCTGTGTTTTGGTGTGAATTAATAGACCCATGTGCCGTGTTGTTCTCCCGAGTTCGGCTATTGAAGAATTCTACAGAAATCCATACCTCAGATCTATAAAGACATATCATTGATGATCATTTTGATTCTTTCGATCAATTGATTAAGTATTTGCTCAGCGTCCTCCAGTTTGTAGTTTGGTTCTTCATAAAAAAAAGGCCCCTGCTCCTTAATGTATATTTTTATTTCGTGGTGGGATATCAGCATTTCTGTCTGGCCAGCATTGATTGAACAGCTCTAGTTGGTCTTGAAAAAGTAGTGGTTTGCTGCTATTTTGCATATTTGCAACTCATCTACAGTGGAGTAATCACAATGTCAATAAGGAGAGAATTACAGGATTTTCACACAGTGAACGTGATGGAATGGTGATACATTTCCAAGACAGGATTGAGGGTAGCTTGGAGGGGAAGTTGAAGATGTTGACTGAGGATTTTTGGTGAATTTCTGCAGTGCTTGTTGTAGATAGTCCGTCCTTCTGCGACTGTGAGTTGGTGGGAGAGGGAGTGGGTGCTTGTGCATGTAACACCAAATGCGTGGGCTGCTTTGTCCTCGAGAGTGGCCAACTTCTTGATTGCCATTGAACCTTCACTTCTGCAGAGAATTGTAGAGTTTTCGTTCGGTCTCCTGACTTTGTCCTTGCAGAAGTTGTGTTCCAAGAAGCACATATTCTGTCTGTGTGTTATACGGAAGAGAATGACAACCCCGCTTACATAAAAAAAACTGCATCACCCAAGGAGGAGTGCCATGCCCTATAATCTTTTAAAAGGACTAGGAAAAGAGGTTTCATCCTGTTTTTCAGCAAGTGACAGTTGTTAAGTGTAAACATCCGTGTAAACATCCTGTAATTCTTCAGTTGCGTTATTCTACACTGGTGTATCGACCACTGTAGGCAATATCATTTGCAAGGTCATTTTGTATTCCTGGAGCTGAGAGTTTCCCCAGTACTCCTTCCAGCACGGCTTCACCTTACACTGGCCACTCCTACTTTACTCTTCATTAAGGAGCACCTTTCGTCTTACCTTGACTTCCACGCACTGGCACGTTAGTCTGGCAATAATCCTTCTTAGTTGCATATCTCATCAATAAAGATTGACATGATTCCATGTCTCATAATATTGTAATTTCTCTACCTACTCCTCCTGGTAGATGCGAGTAAACCTCACCTTCACAAGTAAATGGTTTAAGATTCGCCACTTTCTTCTAAATGAATCTCAGACCAGGTAGTACATTCTGTTACAGCTTTTCTGCATCCAATATGCAACAAACTGTAGCTTCCACCTTAAGTCGGGTAAGGACGCCATCCCAGAGGACAAGTACTGCATTTACAGAGGGTTGGTGGGGACGAGAAGGAGGGCGACCGACACTTGATGGTACAGAAATATGTCATCATAAGAACGGGATACGATGTTCAAATCATCAAAACCCAGTTACGATGTGCCCCGGTGAAACACCACAATGATCTCCTCAGAAAACAGATTTCGGACACAATGGACAGAGTACTCTGCATCATCAAGTAAGTCCCCAGAAAGGAGAAACTATACCACGCTATTTGCAGCATTTACCCTGACATCGGTGGTGCGAATACCCCACCAAGGTCAACCTGATGTCATATTGAATTCAAACAACCTTCAAACTTCAAACAGACCACCGTTCACAGCAAACTGCCCAACCTTCAGGACAACAGCGACCACAGCATGGCACAACGCTCCAGATCATCGACATGGATGCTATTATCATATGTGGGATCAGCACTCACCATGTAAAAGGAAGGTACTGATTTGATTGGGCCAAGATTGCCTACCTCATGCTCAGCATGCAAGGATGATCTGATGAATTCTACACTGGCAAGACCACGCAGGCACTGCAACAATGGAGAAATGGACTCCACACAACCAATCGCCAGAAAGAAATGTTCACTCCAACTTGGGAAAACCTTCAGTGATCAAGGACATTCAGTCTGCACCTTGATGTCAGCGCTCTCCAAGGGAGCCATTGAGATACACAACAACGCAGAATTGTCAGACAGAAACTGATAGCCAAGGTCTGTACCCATGAAGATGACCTTAGCTATGACTTTGGGCTGATATATCGTGACATACAACCCCACCATTCTGTTCTGCATTTGTAAGCAGAAAACTGTCTTTGCTTCCCGTTGCGTTTTGAAACCATCTCCTTGTCAACGTGGTATGATCACTCATTCATAATTAGATTGCACAGTTTTGGATACCTTGTTCCCTTGGTCAGACGCTTTTATGTGTATTATGTTACGCAGCCATGTTTGGTTTGTCTCCAGCGTCATTTGTTTTACATTTTGCAATAATCTCTCTGCCTCAGTTCATTTGCTATTCAGTTGTTGGCAATTTACTAACACCCTCTGAACGTTCACTTCACTTATCCTCCATCTCCTGTTGCCATTGATTTCACTGAAAACATTGTCCAAACTCCCTTTTCCTTTAAAACATTCGTTTTCCTCATCGGTATATAAGGAAAGTAGTGATCGTGGGTCATGTCTTTAGTGGCTATTTGATGTTCATGTATCTGGTGACTAGTTGTCTGCGTATTTGTCGAATATAGTATTTTGTACATGATCATCATTTTGCTTGTTGTCTGTGCAGGGTTTATTTAAAGTGCATTAGCTGCTGTTTTAGTCTGTTCGTGTGTTTGTGGGTGACAATTATGCCAAAGTGGTCAGAGCAGTCATTTCTGAGATGTGTATGATGTAGTGGAGAATGACCAGAGATTCTGGACGGGTATGTTTACTTGTTCCGGATTGCTACTTAGAAATCGACGGGCTGTGTTGATCGGGTACCTGTTCTTTTGAATACGGCTTTCTTCGATTCATTGTAGTTCCCCTCTGGTGCCGTGTGAGGTGCCTCGTGAAATAATGTTCGAATGCAGCTTCGTTTGTGGAAGAAGAGGAAAAAAGGGCGAAAACCACAACAATGTGCAATTCCTAGATGTCACAGGAGAATGAACAGTAAATAGGGAACTTCAAACCAGCGTCTACAGGAAAAGCAACACATTTGGACTCAATACTGAACTGAAGAAGCAATCATCCCAAAGCCAACACGAAGCTGCATTAGAACATTTTCTGAGACAAAGAACAGCAAATGGCATCAACACAGATAATGACATCACTTGCCCAAGGAAACCGAAGAACGTGAACAGAAAGTGAGCAATTACACCAGTGCTTCTCCTGAGGCTCACTGATGATGTTATCTCATAT
The DNA here is from genome assembly GCF_020745735.1 of Hemiscyllium ocellatum. Classification (NCBI taxonomy): domain Eukaryota; kingdom Metazoa; phylum Chordata; class Chondrichthyes; order Orectolobiformes; family Hemiscylliidae; genus Hemiscyllium; species Hemiscyllium ocellatum. Next base: position 318,986 of record NW_026867617.1, read on the forward strand.
GGTGACGAAATGTCCGAGAATGATCATTCCATCTCAGTGAGCAAACTTACATCCAGTAATCTCGTGGTGATGGCTGAGATGTTAAGAAGGCAACAGTTGATCAGTTCACGCTGCAAAAACACAAAACAATTTTCTACTTGGCAATGGACATCGCAACCAAATACGGTTTGAGGTGATAAGTCGTACATATAAATTCCATAAGGTCGCCGAGAGTATAAACAAGAATAGACCACATAGCTTCTAGAGCCGACTCTGACATGCAACAGTAGCATGATCGCCCAATTTTGTTCACCTCCCATTCTTGACTTCTCCACTAATTATTGATTCCTTTCGTGATGAGAATCTATCGATCTCAGCCTTAAATAAAAGCTTGGACTCTGACCCACAGCTCTCTGGGGCAAGGGGCCCCGAGACATAACCCTTTGAGAAAAGAAATTCCATCTTATCTGAGTGTTAAATTGAATTGCCTTTATTCTGATCCAAAATCATTTGACTCTGGACTCTCCGACAAAGAAAAACGTGTTCTCCGCATTTCCTTCGTCAAGTCCCTTCAGAATTCTACACATTTAATGACGTCATCTCTCATAATTCTAAACTTCCCACAACCGATTTCCATTAAGCTTTTGCACATTTGCCAAAACCTACACATCGGGGATTGTGTATCTGAAAGTTCGTGAACTGCCTCTAAACAAATAATACATTTTCTTTAATAAGGAGATGGAAATTGTTCACAGTACTCCGGATGTTGTCTCACCAGCACTTTGCAGTAGCTATTACATATTCTTCTTGTAGTGGTTCTGTTCGCCGAGCTGGAAGTTTTTGTTGCAAACGTTTCGTCCCCTGGCTAGGAGACATCATCCGTGCTCTGGAGCCTCCTGCGAAGCGCTTCTTTGATGTTTCTTCCGGCATTTATAGTGGTCTGTCCTTGCCGCTTCCGGGTGTCAGATTCATCTGTCCACTGTAGTGATTCGTATATTGGGTCCAGGCCAATGTGTCTGTTGATGGAGTTTGTGGATGAATGCCATGCCTCGTGGAATTCCCTGGTTGTTCTCTGTCTGGCTTGCCCTATGATAGTAGTGTTGCCCCAGTCGAATTCATGTTGCTTGTTGTCTGAGTGTGTGGCTACTAGGGATAGCTGGTCGTGTCGTTTCGTGGCTAGTTGGTGTTCATGTATGCAGATTGTTAGCTGTCTTCCTGCTTGTCCTATATAGTGTTTCTACACTACAACAAGCACCCGAGCTACAAATCTTCGCACAAACTTTGAACATATTCTTCTAATTCAGCCCCTATGACATTTGGGCCAAAATTCGATTAGTTTTCCTAAATATCTCTTGCACCTCCCTGTGCGTTCCCACGTTTCAATCATCTATGTTCTGCAGCTTTTTCTGTCATTTTCATTTAAATAATGCTGTGTTTTCTTGTTCTTCCTTTCAACATGATCAACCTCTCAAGTTTTCACTTTTTATTCCGGTGGGCATAATTTTGCCCACTTACTTAAACCATCATTACCTCGCCGTAGATCGTTTGTACCTCTCTTAGAATGTGCCTTGTCACCTGTTGTTGCGTTGTCTGAAAATTTGGCAAAAGTGCATTCCCTTCCTTCCTGCAAATCATGAACGTCAATTACAAAACATTTGTAGGACCAGGACTGACCTTTTGTGAAGCCTTGATAAAACCTACCGATACAGATCACCATTTCTAAAGATTACTCCTGAAGACCATTTGTTATTTCCTGCCAAATATCAAATTTTCAAACGAGGCTGATATACTCTCCCCAATACCATGGACATTTGTGTATTATCCTTTTGCATGGTTCATTGCGAAACGCCTTCTGTTAGTTTTAACACTCTGACTGTTTCTCTTCCTTGCGATTAATGTCAGACTTTCTCGAAAAGTTCGAACGAATTTCTCAGAAATTATTTTCCTTTTGTGGAACCGTGTCGCTTTTGCTTTGTTAATCTGTGATTTTCCACATGGACTGCTATTTTTAACTGAACAGTTGCATTTTCTTCAACAAGAGATGTTCAGCAGTTTGTCACACGGTGAAAAAAGATTGGCCACGTTCCTTGTTTTTCTAAACGTCCGACACGTTGGCAGTTTTAGAATCTTCTAGTACTCTTTCCGAATTCAGTTTCCGTTTGAAAAATTAAAACCAATGTATCTACTACAATTCGAGTTGCATCTTATCGATTCCAAAGTGCAGTTTATCAGGACCAGGCCCAATTAATTTCTGACACGACTTCACTCCTGATATGTTGATATTCAATTCCTCCTCTATATTCTTAAACATTAGTTGCTTCATTGTGTTTTCTGAAAGAAACATTTAGATTCATTCAGTGTTTTGTGTTCATACCCAGGCGATCACATGATTTATGTAATTCCCACTTGACTAGAATGTGTTACTGCTTGGGAGGATGGAATTGTTAAAGGCAAGAAAGAAAATTTATGGTTTTATTGAATAGGATGTGGAGAGCAGTGAATCTCCTGGATGGTAATCATTCGTTTAATATTCCCTTGTCCATTAATCGTGACTGAGGATTTAATTTCAGAAACTGGACAATGGTTTGTCTGTGATGAGCAGGCATTTGCATTACTGATGTAATAATTGGCAATTGGCCAGAGAAGAGTACAGTCGATAATGCGATCAATGACATAAAAACCTAGATGCCATTTGACGAGGCAAGATTATTTCATGCAAAGGAAAACCGTCTAAATTCGGAAATGTGATAAACTACATGACATTGGAATCCAGTGAACAGAGTAGACAATGGAAATGAAGTCAACGATGCCAGGATCAGATCATATTTTATTTCGGGTATTATGAAAAAGTAAAGTTTGTTTTCTTTGTACAGGTGATGGTGAGCAGTATCAGTGATGATTTGAGATAATTGCATCTCTAGAGGTGTGATGCATGTATAAATGCACATTACCTTTCCATGCCTTGGTCACACACCAGTCAAAGACCTTCAGCCTCTGCTGAAGATATTCATTCTCAGTAATGGCAAAACCACCGATTTTGCTTTTGGGAAAGAGATTTATTATCCACTTCTCGAAGCTGTCAGTCTTCCAGGTAAGTCATTCAAACAGTTTGTGTTTAATTGAGTTTCGTTTTTTCAACGTTAATGCTACATACTGTTTGTCTCAGTGTTACAAGAACAATATCGAGAATCATGTCATGGCAATTTTTTCTATTCCCTTTTTCTCGAAGCATTAGTAGTTTAACAATAATAATTCAACATAAGAGTCCTCTGAAAATATATCTGTTGATCTTCAGACAGTCCGACAATACCACATGGAATGAATTACTGGAACAGCATATTAAATGCTTGGGTAAATTTTCTATTTTGTAAATCACTCAGAATGTGTTCAAAAGTATCTTTTCCTCTGTTTCAATCATGCATTGTAATATTAACGATCATTTCTGTTTCTCTGACAGCGAACATGATGACTATTTTAATTCTTTTCCGAGGAAACTGTGGTCTTTCCAACTGCATCTCAGCTTACATGTTGGCTATGGCAACATCGGATATGTTGGTTATTCTCAATAATATTATAGTATATCTTATTTTGAGTTATCACTTTCCATTTTCCATCTTGTCCCACACACCTGTGTGCAAGCTCATTGTTATGTCACACCATAACTATTACCGAGGTGACTTTAGCAACCCTGAATACATCGCGACTGAAACAGGAGATATGTTGAAGTTGTTGAGTTGTTTCCTGAACCCATGTATTTATGCAGAAACCCAAAACAAATTCAGGGAAGAGCTGAAGAACGTGGTGAAATCTCTATGGAAGAAAAGAAATCATATCATATGGAAAACCCGTGGACAAGACAAATATATTTAACAGGAATCTCTTTGTAGCTGAAACTGAATATCACGTCGTTTTTCACCAGCGAATTATCTTTGTCCCTCGGGATGGAGCAGACCTTCCCTAGTTAGTCCTGAACCGCTTTGTTGTGTGTAAATTATCGAAGCTGCCTTCGATTCAAAACTTTTTTTGTGTGCAAAATACATGCTTTACGCAGATATTCCTTCGATGTTTAATTGGACATTCAATGTCGATTTTATACACTGCTTTTCAAAAAACAAAGAACAAAGAAAATCTACAGCCCATGAACAGACCCTTTGGCCCTCCAAGCCTGAGCTGATCCAAATGTACTGTCTAAACCTGTCGGTCAATTCCTAAGCATCTGTATCCCTCGGCTCCCCACCTACTCATACATCTGTCCAGAACCTTCTTAAATGAATCTACCATGCCTGCCTCTACCACATCTGCTGGCAATGCGTTCCATCCTCTGTGTGAAGTACATGCCGCGTGTATCCACCTTAAACTTTCCACCTCTCATCTTGAAAGCGTGACCTCTCGTTATTGAATCCCTCACCCTTGGGGAAAAAAAATCTTGTCTCTATTCATCCTGTCTATACTCTTCATGATTTTCCAAACCTGAATCAGGTCTCCCCTCAATCTCCCTTATTCTAGTGAAAATAAACTTCACCTGATCAACCTCTCTTCAAAGCTAGCACCTTCCATGCCAGGCAACATCCTCATTAACCTTCTCTGCACCCTCTCCAAAGCGTCAACATCCTTTTGGTAATGTGGCAACCAGAACTGTGCAATGTATTCTAAATGAAGCAGAACCAATTTCTTGCACAATTTTAACATGACTTGCTAGCTCTTATACTCAATACCCGTCCGATGAAGGCAAGCATACCATGTGCCTTCTTGACCACTCTATCCACCTGTGCAGCAATGTTCAGGGTACAATGGACCTGCACTCCCAGATCTCTCTGCTCATCACCTTTTCTCAAGGCTCTTCCATTCATTGCATAATTGTCATTTTTTTAGTTGAAAGTCTTGTATTCACATGCATATAATATCTGTAATCTCAAAGATCAATGTATTTTTTTAAAAGGCATTAGAGGCGACATTTGATGTGTTAGTAAATTAATCCATTGCAGATACTCAGATCCAATGCTCCAGTTAAAAATCCCGGTCAGGTTTATTTACGTCTGAAAATAATTAACGTAATTACAGCAGCAAACTTGTGTACTGCACATTTTACATGAATACTGCATGAAAGGCACTCGACGATCTGACAAAATTACTCATTGAAACGGTGTTTAGGGCTAAAGAAAAAACAACAAACAAAATGCCCTTCCTTGGTATCTGAGTGATTGCATAATAATGAGATTAAAAATATTAAATAGACGTAGCTGACAATTTCTAAAAGTTATCTCCCAGTACACATGGCATATGACTAAAGCATTCAGTGATGAGTGCACTTAGGAACCGGAGATTCATGGAAATATCGAAAATACGAATGATCTTTCACCTCAGTGCTTTATCCCCGCATTCGTCCAATGCCGTTTCATCCCTACGTCCCTCAGAAATATCTGTGACTACTTCTTGAACGCATTGAGTCTCTGGATATAATAATTAATGCCCACTCCTTGATATCTGACTGAAATTGTACAGTGCTGTCTTCTTTATATGTGACCAGAGGAAGGGTATTTAGGTTTTCTTCTGGCAGGTATAATTTTCAATACAGTTATGGTTTCATTTAATTGGATGACATAAATACGTAATAGAGTAACAGAGTCACACAATGCGGAAGCAGAATCTTCTGTCCAACCAGTTTTTGCTGATTATTATCGGGCAAATGGAAGTCAATGATCAGAAGCGATGGGAGACGCACGGAAGAATTGTTTACTAGACAACCATTACACCACAAAACAGAATTAAAAATCCGGCACAACATGGCTGATATGTTTCTGCCCGCCATTAGCAGACCTTCTCCCAGTCAGTCTTGAATCCCTTTGTTCAATGCAAATTATCGAAACTATCTTCGATTCGACAGCTTCTTTAAGAAATTTCACAGACAACCAAATACTGAAACAAGTATTTCAACTTTATATCCCATTGCAAACAAAATAAAACCTCCTAAGTCTGCAAGTTCAGCCTGAGAGTGGGATTTCACTCAGAACATAGAACATAGAAAAGTACAGCACAGAACAGGGCCTTTGCCCAAGATGTTATGCCGAAGTTAATCCTAATGTAAAATATATTGACATAACCTATGCATTCCTCAACTCACTGCTATCCATGGGCATGTCCAGCAGTCGCTTAAATGTCCCCAATGACTCTGCTTCAATAACCACAGCTTGCAGCACATTCTATACATTCACAACTCTCTGCATAAATAACTTATCTCTGACCTCTACTTTATACCTTCCTTTTAATATCGTCAAACTACGACTCCTCATAACAGTCAGTCCTGCCCTGGGGAAAAGTCTCTGGCTATTGATTCTATCTATTCCACTCATTATCTTGTATACCTCGATCAGGTCTCCTCTGTTCCATCCTTCTCTCCAGAGAGAAAAGTCCGAGCTTATTCTACTTTCTATTATAAGGCAAGCCCTCCAGTCCAGGCAGCACCCTGGTAAACCTTCTTTGCACCCTCTCCAAGGCCTGTTTTTCTTTCCTATGGTGGAGTGACCAGAACTGGACACAATATTCCAAGTGCGGTCTCACCAGGGACTTGTAGAGCTATAGCAAAACTTCGATGATCTTAAATTCGATACCCCTGTTAATGAAAGCCGAACCACCATATGCTTTCTTAACAACCCTACCCACTTGGGTGGAAACATTGAGGGATCTACGTACTGGCACTCCCATATCCCACTGTTCCTCCACACTGCCAAGAATCTTGTCTTCAATCCTATAATCAGCATTCGAGTTCAATCTTCCAAAATGAATCATTTCACATTTATTCGGATTAAATGGGTTTGCCATTTCTCAGCCCCGCTCTGCATCTTGTCTCTGTCGCGCTGCAGCCTTCAGTAGCCCTCTAAACTATCTACGACACCACCAACTTTTATGCCATCCGCACATTTACTAAACCACCCCTCAATCTCCTCATCCATGTCATTTTTAAAAACTGCAAAGTGCAGAGTCCCAAGAAAAGAGCCCTGCGGGACCCCACTCAACACTGACCTCCAGGCAGAATACTTGCCATCTGCAACCACTCTCTGACTTCAGCCAGCCAATTCGGAATCCAGATAGCCAAATCTCTGTGTATCCCATAATTGCGGACATTATGAATGACCCGAGCGTGGCGATCTTTACCATAGGCCTTGCTGAAGTCAACATGTGCCACATTCCCTGCTCGATTTTCGTCGGCCTGTCTTGTCACATTCTCGAAGGTCTCAGCAGGATTTGTGATGCATGACCTGCCCCTCACAAAGCCATATTCACTGCATTTAATCACACTATGCTTTGCCAATAGTCATAAATCCCAATCCTGAAAATTCTTTCCAAAACATTATTAACCACAATTACTGGTCTGCAATTGCCAATGTTTTCCCTATTACCCTTCTTCAAATGAGGAACAGGTTTTGCATCCTTCCAATCCTTCGGTACGACTCCCGTGGAGAATGAGGAGGCCAATCTCCACGCCAGCGGCTTAGCAACCTCCTTTCTTGCTTCCCGGAGCAGCCTTGAATAAATCTGGTCTGGCCCTGGCGAGTTATCAATCTTAATGTTTTCTAAAATGTCCAGCACATTAACCTCATCAATCTTAATCTGTTCAAGACTGTATCGCAGCTCCTCGAAGTTTTCATTTACAGCAAGTTCGCTTTCCTTGGTGAAAACTGAAGCAACAAAAACTCATTTATGGCCTATCCTATCTGCTCAGACTCCACACATCAGTTCCCTCCGCTATCCTTGATCGATCCTACCTTCTTCCCAAATTGTGGAGGAATTTAGCTCCGATTCCAAGTGATGCTACCTGCCTTTGAATTTACCTACTGTTTGATTGTTAAACCATATTGTTCTGCGAATGTCTGAGACTGAGGCAACCTGAAATTATATTCTTATGCAATTTTCTATCCATAACGTCTCTCCTGTGAAACTGTGGATTGTCATTTCAACACGTTCATTCATTTTATTGATCAGTCTGATTGAGCCACTAAGTTTGCAGCTTGCTTTCATATCAGAAGTAGTTCCCCTGTTACATTGTACATTCGGCATTGAATATCACTTTGAAGCACAGCTTTTGTTTCACTTGATCCCTTTGCCTCAGAACATTTCTTCAACAGACGATCTTATTTAACTAATACGAATGAGCCAGCAGGTGATCAAGCAACGTTATCGCGTCTAGCAGAAAGCAGCAGCCATATGTTGCATCCCAGAAACAGCTAATTGCTTTCAATTCCTGTATGTCAGTTTGTCATTGTTCCTGAACAAGTTATTTTGGAAAAAGAACCTTGATGTAAATTACCCAAATCTACGTTTACTTTGGCTACTTATTAAGAAACCTCACAGTCATTTAAATGCTGAGGCAATTATTTCCACTTTACTGCATATAGCAACAAAGCTGAGAATCGTGAAGTGAGCAAGTTAAGACTCAGAACCTACCTTCGCTATTTATGTTGGATTAAAGATATGATGCTAACCGACACTGTCTGGCTTTGGTGTCCATTGATCGATCCCTGTGCAATGTTGTTCTCTAGAGTTCAGCTCTCGATGAATTCTGTTGTTGTCCTATTATACAGAAATCCGTACTTCAGTCTGTAGAGACATAGTGTTGATAATCATTCAGATTCTTTCATTCAAATGATTAATTACTTTATCAGCGTTCTCACGTCTTCATCTTGCTTTCTCATCAGAAACATGGCACCTGTCCTTAATGCATGTTTTTTTTTTCATTTCTGGGACGTTGGCATTTCTGTTCAGCCAGCATGTATTGAACAGCTATAATTGCCCTTGAGAAGGTGGTGGTTTGCTGCTCTTTTGAACATTCGCATCTCATCTAACGTGGGTTGATCACAATACTATTGAGGAGGGAATTCCACGATTTTCACAAAGCAAACCTGAAGGAATGGGTTGTGAGGGTTGTGCGTGGCTTGGAGGGGAAGTTGAAGATGTTGGCATTCCCATACATGCAGTAGCTGCAAATGTGTTGCTGGTCAAAGCCCAGCAGGCCAGGCAGCATCTCAGGAATAGGAATAAGAGAGAGAGAGCCAAGCAGGCTAAGATAAAAGGTAGGGAGGAGGGACTAGGGGGAGGGGCGATGGAGGTGGGATAGGTGGAAGGAGGTCAAAGTGAGGGTGATAGACCGGAGTGGGGTGGGGGCGGAGAGGTCAGGAAGAGGATTGCAGGTTAGGAGGGCGGTGCTGAGTTGAGGGAACCGACTGAGACAAGGTGGGGGGAGGGGAAATGAGGAAACTGGAGAAATCTGAATTCATACCTTGTGGTTGGAGGGTTCCCAGGCGGAAGATGAGGCGCTCCTCCTCCAGCCGTCGTGTAGTTGTGTTCTGCCGGTGGAGGAGTCCAAGGACCTGCATGTCCTCGGTGGAGTGGGAGGGAGAGTTAAAGTGTTGAGCCACGGGGTGATTGGGTTGGTTGGTTCGGGCGGCCTGGAGGTGTTCTCTGAAGCGTTCCGCAAGTAAGCGGCCTGTCATGTGCTGCCCTTGTCTTTTTACATGAAAATGGTCATGGAACGTGATGGAACGTGATGACTGAGGATTTTGGGTGAATGTCTGTAGTGTGTCTTGTAGACAGTATGTACTGCTGTTATTCCGAGTTGATGGAGGAGGGAGTGGATGCATGTGCATGTCAGACCAACTAAGTGGACTGCTTTTTCCTGGAGCGTGGTGAACTTCTTGACTGACTTTGGAGCTTCACACATCCAGGCAATTGGAAAATTTTCTTTCTGACTCCTGATTTTGTTCATTTCCGAAAAGGTGTTCCAAGGTCCACATCTGCGGTCTTTGTGGTATATAAAGGAGAATGTCCGTCCTTCTTGGAACAAAACCTGAATCACTCTCAGGGGTTTATCATGCCCTATAATGTTTTAAAAGGACTATGAAAAGTGCTGTCACGCTGTTTTCAGCAACTTCTAATAGTTAAGTGAAATAAATCCTTGACACACATTTTGTAATACGCAAATAACAACTTATTTACCTGACACGAATAGTGAGCAAACTAACTAAACTATTATCATAACAAATCATTCCCCTATATCTGCTATTCACGAGAAAAATACAAGATTGGAATGGTATGCTGGTTTTATTACTGCCTGAGTTTTTCCAACTACCTGAAATGTATGACAAGTCCAGAAAAAGGTCAACCACAGCCTTATGTAGTCCAGGATAGGAGAAATGTTTTTTTTTCTTTAGCTTGAGGTTTTCTTAAATACTGAATTAACTTGTATTGTTAAATCATGTGCTCCATGCAACACCACTCGTCTATAACCCATGGTAATACAACTTGATGAACCTCTGCTTATTTCTGATCCACCTGATATTGGTTAGTTTGCATTTCCTGATCAGGATGTCATTTTTAAGATCGTAACATTCGGGAATATACTCAGATGTTTGTCTGTCTACGCTATTTGATATAATTGCTTCAGTTTTTTCGACTTCTTGTTGTGACAGAGTTAATTGCTTTGCACGAAAAATATCCATTTTTTCCTCCACTTATTCTTTTTCTGATTGAGTCACTGGATCAAGCATGTCCTCTTATATTTCTACTTCAACTTCCTGATCTGTACTCTGTGATTTTTGTTCCTGTTTCAACTGGTGGGTTTGTGACCTTGTTTTCACACAGACAGGAGAAATCCAAGGATATACTTTCTGTAATTCTTCAGTTGTCTGATTCTGTGCTGGCTATTCGATCACCGTGGGTATCACTCCCATTTCCTGTGGTGATTCCATTTCCAGTGTTGGTGATGGCCTTTCCTGTTCTGTTTCTCAGAGGATAATAAGTGGGATAGCAATCGTTGTTGTTGTTGATAGAGTTCCTGTTGGAATGCCACGCTTCTAGGAATCTCGTGAGTGTCTCTGTTTGGCTTGTCCGAGAATGGATATATTGTCCCAGTCGAAGTGGTGCCTTTCCTGATCTGTATGTATAGACACTGGTGATAGTTGGGTATGTTTTTCGTGGTAAGTTGATGGTCATGTATCCTGGAGGCTAGCTTTCCGCGTGTTTGTCCAAAACATTATTTAAAAAATGACGTTCGTTTTGCTTGTTGTCTGTATCGAGCCTTTCAAGTTCATTAGCTGCTAATTTAATGTGTTGGTGGGTTTTTGGGGCTACCATGATGATAAATGAAGAATCTGGTAGTCATTCCTAAGATGTGTTTAATGAAGGGGAGTGTGCCCAAGATTTCTGGGAGTGTTTTGTCTGCTTCTTTGGTTTTGTTGCTGAGACATCGACGGACTGTGATCATTGGGTACACACTCTTTTTGAATACGGTGCAAGTGCGGTTTTGTTCTGCTGTTCGTAGTTCCTCTGTGCTGCAGTATGTGGTGGCTGGTTGAAATAATGTACCAATGCAGCTTCATTTGTGGAAGAAGAGGAAAACGTTTGGGAAAACCACAATAATATGCCATTTCCTACATGTCACAGAAGAATCAACAGTCAAAGGGGAACTTCAAACCAACATCTACAGGAAAACAACATATAGGGACCAAATTCCGAAATGAAGGAGCAATCATCGCAACATTAACACGAAGCTGCATTCGAATATTTTCTGAGAATAAGCACAGGAAATGGCATCACCATAAGAAATGTCGTAACCTGCCCAACGAAACCTAAGCACATAAGTAGAGTGTAGTCCACAACTTCAGTGCTTCAGCGGAGGCTTACTAATGATGTTACATCGTATGGTGACCTAATGTCTGAAAACGAACTTTTCCGCTCAGTGATCAAATTTACACCTATGGGGATTGGAGAGTTCGTTATGAAGGGAATACTTCACCTGATCACGCTGCAAAAACACTAAAGTAATTGACTTCCTGGCAATGGGCAAAACAACCAAATATTTACTACAACAGTTTGAGGCAATACTTCACACATATGAAGGCCATTTGGTAGCAGGAAGTAAAGACAACAATGGACCATATTGCTTCTGGAGTCGATTCTGACATACATCAGGAGCATGAACTACCCACTGCTGTTCACGTTCCATTCCTTGCCTTTCCCCGTAAAGAATGATTCCCTTCGTGATCAGAATCTATCTGTTTCTGATTTAAATAGAAACATGGACCCTGTCCTACAGATTTCTGTGGCAAGGGGTGCCCCGAAACATTCATTTGTGAGAAGAATTTCCATCTTATCTGAGTCTTAAAATGAATTGCCTTTATTTTGATCCAAAATCAATTGATGCTGGACTCTCCAATGACAGAAAACGCGTTCTCAGCATTTACCTCGTCAAGTCCCTTCAGAATTCTACACATTTCAATGACTTCACCTCTCAGAATTATAAACTTCTAGGAGTAGGTTCCCAACCGGTTTAGCTTTTGCACATTCAACAAATCCTTACACCGGGGCTGAGTATCTGAAGTTTTGTGAACTGTCTCTAAAGAACTGGCACATTTTCCTAATATAGGGAGGCGGAAATTGTTCACAGTAATCCGGATGTGGTCCCACCAGCACTTTGCAGTAAATATTACATATTCGTCTAACAAAATCCTTTTTAATCTAGGCCAAAATTCAATTAGTTTTCCTGATTATCTCTTGCACCTGCCTGTGCATTTCTGTGATTCATGCAGATGTATTCTCAAGCATTTCTGAGCCCTTTTCTGTTATTTTCATTTAAATAATTCGGCATTTTCTTGTTCTCCCTTTCAACATGAAAATCTTCTTTTTTGTTAATTTTGTATTCAATTAGACATTGTTTTGACCACTTACTTAATCCATCAGTGCCCTCTCTGCAGATTGGTTGTGAATTAGAATTTGCCTTGTCACCTGTTGTTCTGTTGTCCCTTTCCTTCCTGCAAATCATGAATAAGGATTCCAAAACATATGTGGTACCAGGACTGACCCCTGTTGAACCAGTATCAATAAAGATCGCCATTTCTAAAAAATAACTTCTGAATACCATTTGCTATTTCCTGCCAAATAGCACATTCTCAAACTATGCCGATATTCCTATCTCTGATACCATGGACGCCTGTGTCTTCGCCTTTTTAGCATGGTTCCTTGTGAAACACATTCTGGTAGTTTGATCACTCTGCTTTGATTGTTTCTCTTTCTTTCGATTCTGATTTTGTCTTCATCGTAAAGGTCGAAGGAAGTTTTCAGAATTGATTTATTTTTCCGGAGACACATCAATTTTGCTTGATTAATCTGTGATTTTCCAAGTGGACCGATATTCTTTAATGAACAGTTGAGTCTGCTGCAATTGTTTTCAACAAGAGATGTTCAGCAGATTGGCTCACGGGCACGCTCCCTTTTTTTTCGAAAAGTACGACATGTTGGCAGTTTTTGAATCCTCTGGTACCCTTTCCGAATTCAGTTTCTCAAACATAAAACACAGAGCATAGAACAATACAGCGCAGAACAGGCCCTTCGGCCCTCGAGGTTGAGCCGACCTGTGAACTATTCTCAGCTCGTCTCCCTACACTGTCCCAAAATCTTCCATGTGCTTTTTTTATTTCCTTTTTGAAAAATTAAAACCAATGAACCTATAACATCTGTAGTTGCATCTTTTCGAATTCCAGGATAAAATTTATTAGGAAAAGCGCAGCAGGTCAGGCAGCATCTAAGTAGCAGGAGAAAGGCTCATGCCCGTATCGTCGATTCTCCTACTCCTTAGATGGTCCCTGACTTTCTGCGCTTTTCCAGCAACACATTTTCAGTTCTGATCTCCAGCATCTGCAGTCCTCATTTTCTCCTGAAATTTATTCGGACCAGGAGACTATATGTCCCAATGAATTTCTCTGACACTACTCCTCTCCAGATGTGTAAATATTCAATTCCTTCTCTATGTTCTTAAACATTAGTAGCTTCATTCTGTTTTCTGAAAGAAACACTGAGATTCAAGTGCTCAGTGTTCATACCCAAGCTACCAGATGAACTACGTCAATTTTCAGCGTGAATACAATGTGTTACTGGTTGGGAGGATGGCATTCTTAGAGTGAAGGAAAATTACTGGTTTTGTTCAATAGGATATGGAGAGCAGTCAATCTCCAGGATGGTAATCAATCTCTTAATATTCCCTTGTCCATTAATCACGACTGAGTATTCGATTTCAAAAACTGAACAATGGTTAGACTGTGATGAGCTGCCATATGCGTTACTGATGTAACAATTCGCAATTGGTCAGAGAAGATCTCAGTCGATAAAGAGATCAATGACAAAAAACGTAGACGTCAATTTCCAAGGCAGGATTATTTCACGCAAAGGAAAACGGTCTAAATTCAGAAATGAGGTCAATACATGACATTAGAATCCAGTGAATAGAGAAGGCAATGGAAGTGAAGTCAACGATGCCAGGTGCAGATCATATTCTATTTAGGATATTATGCAAAAGTAAAGTTTGTTTTCGTTGCACACGTGATTATGAGTAGGATTAGTGATGATTTGAGGTAATTGCATCTCTAGAGGTCTGATGCATGTATAAATGCACATTACCTTTCCATATCTTGGCTACACACCAGTCACAGACCTTCAGCCTCTGCTGAAGACATTCATTCTCAGAAATGGCAAAACCACCGATTTTGCTGTTGAAAGAGATTTACTATCCACTTCTCGCAGCTGTTAGTCTTCCAGGTAAGGCAGTCAACCAGTTTGCATTTAATTGATTTTAAATTTTTCATTGTTAATGCCACATATTCTTTATCTCAGTGTTCCAAAATCAACATGAAAATCGTGCCAGGACACGTTTTCCTGTACCTATTTTTCTGGAAGCATCAGTAGTTTAACAATAATATTTCAGTGTATATTTGTTGATCTTCAGACAGTCCGACAATACCACATAGAACGATGACCTGAACAGCATATTAAATGCTTGGGTAAATTTCGGGCATTGTAAATCATTCAGAATGTGTTCAAATACTTTTAATATGTACCTTCTCCTCTGTTTCAAACATGCATTGCAATATTAACGATCATTTCTGTTCCTCTGACAGCGAACATGATGACTATTTTAATTCTTTTTCGAGGAAACTGTGGTCTTTCCAAATGCATCTCGGTTTACATGGTGGCCATGGCAACATCGGATCTATTGGTTATTATCAATAGTATTATAGTGTATCATATTTTGAGTTATCACTTCCCATTTTCCTTCTTGTCCCACACATCTGTGTGCAAGCTCATTGCATACGTGATTACCATTGGTCTTGATCTGACTGTCTGGTTTACCGTTTCCGTCACATTTGACAGATTTGTGGCGATCTGCTGTCAGGAGTTTAAGACAAAACATTGCACTGAAAACACTGCAATTACAATATTAATAGTCATCTCAGTTCTTATCTTGTTAAAGAACATCCCGGTTTTGTTTGCATTTGAACCAGTGCAAATCATTAATAAAATTGAATGGGGCTGCCGGTCAAGTGTAACTTTCTTTGCTTCATCTCCCGGAATGGTGTTTGTCTGGTTCTAAAGCACCTGGGTTGCTTGGCTTCCATTTCTCCTAATTTTCTTGTTTAATTCTTTAACCATCCACCGTGTTGTAGTGGCGAATAGAACTCGCATTGGTCTCCAAGGTCACAGAACTGAGAAGCAAAACAATTCAGGAATGGAAAACCGGAGGAAGTCCATTATTTTATTGTTCTCGGTATCAGGCAGTTTCATATTGCTTTGGTTGACACATTCTGTGAGTTTGGTCATGACCAGATTGTCACACGGTAATTACTATCGAGGTGACTTTAGCAACCCTGAATTCATCGCAACTGAAACAGGAGATGTGTTGAAGTTGTTGAGTTGTTTCCTGAACCCATGTATTTATGCAGCAACCCAGAACAAATTCAGAGAAGAGCTAAAGAACGTGGGGAAATCTCTATGGAAGAAAAGAAATCACATTATTTGAAAAACCCGTGGACAACACAAATGTATTTTACTGGAATCTCTTTGTAGCTGAAACTGAATTTTATGTCGATGTTGCCCCCGAGCTGCGCAAAAAGAAATGCTTTGTTCAGATATTCCTTCAATGTTTGAGTGAACATTTGATCTCGATTTTACATCTTGCTTTTCCTTATTTTAGTTGAAAAGTTTGCTTTTGCATGGATATACTACCTTTAATCTCAAAACTCTTTTTTTTTTATAAAAGCATGAACTGTGACGTTTACATTTCAGTAAATTAGTCCATTGCATACACTCAGATCCAATGCTTCAGTTTAAAATCCCGGTCAAGCTTATTTATGTGTGGAAAAAAATAATTAAAGATATTGTTGCCTCAAACTTGTGAACTGCATATTTCGTGTGAATACTGCAGGAAAGGCACTCGATCATCTGACAAGATAGCACATTGAAACGTTATATACACGCGAAATAGACACAATGTCCTTCCTTGGTACCCTATTGATTGCATAATGCTGAATAGGAAATAATATTTGAACAGATGTCAACGACAATTTCTGTAAGGTATCTCACAGTACACATAGGCATATGGTTAAAGCATTCATTTATGAGTGCACCGATGCACCGTAGTTCCGTGGAAGTGTGGAAAGTACGAGCGACCATTCACCACAATGCTTTTTTTCCGCATTCTTCCTCTATCAGTTCATCCTGATTGCCCTCAGAACACGTGTCTCCTTCTGGAACGTATTATTGACAGTCTTGACCTCAATTAAGTTCTGAACCAGTGAGATGCACAGGGAAGCAACAGTAAGGTGAAAGAGCACAGCATCGCAGTGAGTATGAGGACATCGAGAAATCACCGTTTCAGGTGGACCCCACAGTGGAAACTCTCTGATCATCTTAATACTGAACGTTCTACGCCCTGTTCCGAGACTGTGACCCATGGTTCCATTTCGCAATGACATCGTGGGAAATCAGATGTCCGAAAAATGTTGAGATGTCTGAAACTAGTACAGATTCTGAAATTATGAAAAGTAGATACAAAGGTTGTTAGATATTAATAACACAGAAAAATATTCTTTGGCTGATCAGACTCCGTTCTGCACTTCACTATTCTGATCCCGTTTCGAGCTTTTGGTTCAGAGCGCTGCATCCCTTGGTAACAAAACCTCATACATAAATACTTCTCGAAAGATTTGAAGGTTTCTGTCTCTACCACCCTTCCAGACATTGAGTTCCACATTCCCACCAACCACTTTTTGAAATGATCCTGACAGTACATTAGGCGACAAATTAATCCCGTCCCTTAAACGAAGACATACTCTGAAAGAAAACCAATCATTAACATGAGTGACGACACTGAAACTAAAGCAACCCCTGAAACCAGCACAGACACAGAAGACAATATATTTATCCAAATTAATGCAGCCTCTTGTAAAGTTGATTCCACTACAGCTGGCGAATTGAAAGCTGTTACTGAAGCTACATTGTGGATGGATTTGATTTCAGCAGGTTGGGTGCAGGGACGATTTACCGCAATCTTCCCTGGGCTGAAGATTCTCACAAATGAAGAGGATTTGAACATATTAGGTACATTTTACTCATAGCAGAGGATATTGAGATGGGAAAGTAGTATAAATGCTTAAATTATGGCGGATATAGACAGAGTAAACAGAGTAATGAAATTGTCATTGGATAGGCATATGAATGAGAATGGAATCGTGCAGCTTAGATGGGCTTCAGATTGTTCTCACAGGTCGGGACATCATCGTGGGCCAAAGGGCCTGTACTGCGATGTAATGTTCTATGTTCTAAGGAGGAAAAGCAACTTTTCACGTTGATGGAGACATCAAAGTCACGGATGGGAACATAGATTTGAGGTAATGGGCAGAAATTGTGAAGGATGTGTGACCCAAAATTCCTTACAGAATTGGGGGGGGGGGGGATTCTGAATCCCTCATATAATTGGAAACAAATATTTAGATATGCCTTTACATTACGAAGGCAAACAAGGTTCGGGATTAAATATTGTAAAATGGGTTCCGAATTATTTGGCTTTTGTTTTTGTCTGGCCGTAAGTTGACCAGTTGAAGGTCCTTCTTTTGTGCTGCAGGTTTTCTATGACTCAGTAACTGCATGGTGTCTCTGTTACCTGTGTATTAAACGAGGTAAACATCGTGGTTGGTCGTTCACTTGGTATGATTGTCGATTTGCAGTGAGGTCCCAACCGAGTGGCTTCACTTCCCACAACGGCATAGATTGCCATGACGGCACTTCGTTCTAAACCCTTTCCTCCAGTTGAGGTGTGTTGTACCTCCAGTGAAACTGCCACTAATTGTCTCTTTCATCGCCTCCTGCAGTTGGAAGTGAACTTTCAAACTGTGGCGTCTCTCCTGTAAACAATACACGTTGTGCAAAACACCTACTCTCCCAGAAGAGACGCATAACATTGGACACTATGTTACTTCAACTGTTTTTCCAAGTGTTGTCTAAAGATTGTGACATTTCCCGTGTCAACATCCCTCCAAGACTGTGCAATCCAGACTGTTACTATTCATTTCTCTCAAATCTTCTTCAAACGTCCTTTCTCTCACTTTAAAACGATGCTGCACTGTTTTCGACCCTTGTTGACTAAAAGTCTTCTGCCTTTTGTGGAAGAACATGCCTTTGGTCCTGCATGACTTTCGCGACTTTACGTATCTTAAGACAACAAAGCTGGGCATTTCCATTGTATCACAATTTTTAGACTGTCATACAAAAGAAAAAGAAGTGAAGGAACCAAAGGATTGTGGACGCTCGGAATCTGAAATAAAAACTGAAGTGTCTGGATAAATTGCAATAGGACTGACAGCATCCCTGGAGATTTAACATTTCAGGTTTTAAATTGTGAAGAAGATAGCTCTGGACCCGAAATGCAAGCTTTGTTTCTCTTTTCGCAGATGATGCAAGGCCTGCTGAATGTTTATTTTGCTCTATAATAGCATCGTTTATCATTTCCATATTACCATTCTGTCCAATTTGCATTTAAATGGAGATAATATCATATTTCGTCTCATTGTATTCTATGTTTCAAATTTCTATCCTGCAAAGTTTAAAGGGGGAAAGAAAGCACTCCACAACCAACGGCGCACACCTCTCCCTGAACAACTCCAGGGTGTTGGCGACACTTCATTTTATTTATGTTTATTTTTTCCCCAGTACCCATGTCGTGTGTGTGCAGGTGAGAGACACAGTGAGAGACACAAGGTGCACGAATCGTTATGCAATTTCTACCCCCAGGAATAAAGGAAAACACCCTGGTGACCAGTGACAAGCAGTGCCCTTCACAAAGGGGCAATGCTGTTTGATCAAACAATGAAGGGGAGGGCAGGGAATAAACGAAAATCGAGTTAGAGGAGGAATAATGCACTCCACTCGCTGCAGCGTCCACCTCTCTTTGAACAACTGCAGGGTGCTAGTGGAACTTCTTTGTAATATGTCAGCGAGGGCTCCCTGAATGGACGAGGTTAACAGTTGTATTCAGGGAAATAATTCCATGAGGTCCACCTGGTTGTCAACTTTACAGTCACTACACTTCTGTTCTCAGGGCATAACTTGCGAGTTTGCAGATGTCACGCGAATTGACAGTGCAGTGAACAGGGAAAAGAATCGGAGGACACTTCAGGATGATAGAGATAGAAACTGTTCAAAGTTGTTCTGAGGATGAAAGTGCTGCACAGTGTTCCTGATGTTTTCTTTTACTCTCAGTACAACAGTCATAACAATAATTCTGAGAAATAGACAGAGAGTGTGCGAGAGAGAAAAAGTGCACGAGTGAGAGAAATATAAAGAGGGATACTCCAAATGCATAGTCTTTGACACTTATCCCTCATTTCTCCTCTGAATATTTCTGAACGTGGGAAAGAGATGTGTCATCAACAAGGTGTGGTGAAGGTGGAAATCATCGAGATTCAATAAGAGGTGTTCTGGCCCATGTTTGACCTGATGTAATAAAATGGTTTGGGGCAGGTACCAATGTTAATTATTGCATCGGAAAGTCTTTCCAAATCTATTCCATAATGCTACACCCAGCCAAGGTGTTCCAGGTGAGCGAAAACATTGGGATTAATCTGACAATGAAGTAAATTTTCCAAGTATGTCCAAATTTATCATCAGAGCGAAAACCGCAAACTCGCCATTTGCCACCTGACTTGTCTACTTTCCGTGATGACCAAAGTGACAGAAAGGATCACTATTCAGCAGCACTGGCAAAGCTCTAATATGTTCAATGTGGTCTGAATTGTTTTAGTCAGGGCCAGTTGTTTCGTGACATCATTAAAATATCTTCACACACATCGCAAAAAAGGGAAACTCCATCGCTGAAGCGAGTGTAACTGCTCATAAAGGTCGCTTTCAGCTGGTTATTGCGTCCAGTAGCCCTACTCTTCCTCAGGGTCATGTCCGTGGTCCAACCACTTTCAGTTGCTTCATGAATGGCCCTTATTCCAACATATGTTTGGAAGTACAATACTCACTGACAATTGTAAAATGTCCATCTCCATTTGCAACTCTTCAATTCTTGAAGCAATCCATGCCCACATGGTGCAAAGCCTGGAAAATGTCCTGACTTGTGCAGAAAAATGTCAAGTAATATTCAATGACCGTCTCTAGCAACAGACACGCTAATTGTTCATCCTTGTTTTTCTTAGACATTATTGATATTAAATTTCTTATTACAAGCATCTTGGCAGTTACCATTGACCAGACACTGAACGGGGCATTGATGCAAATACTGTGTCTCCAAGAGCAATTCAGATGCTAGAAATTTTGCAGAGATCGACCCACCTCCAGACCACCAGATTTCCATTTGCCTGGGTGAGTGACTTCCAACAACATTCAACAGATTTGACATTATCCAGTTCAAAGCAGCCCACATGATTGTCACCATATTGATAAACATGCACTCTTTCGGCAATCAAAGCTCACAGCATCATGTGGGATCTCCTGTAGGTTGTCAATTCACGTCTCGTTGTATTCTGTGCACTTCACTTTGTTTTATTTCTCCGCTGCTGGTCCACTCAGACATTCCAAGGGCGAAGGTATTGAACACGTATGGAGTTCAAAAGTGAGCTTGATATCGGGTAGGTAAGCAAAGGAGGAACTTTAGAGGGCACATTTAAGTGTAGTGAAGCTGCTCAGGTGAAGACAAATAGACAGGACGATAGAGGGAAGGAGCAAAATTTGGAGACTGTATATTAAGTGAATTAAATATTTGATCTGTGTCAGGTTGAAATAAAGAGTTTTATCAGCCAGGCGTCTTTTAAAACACATCAGAGATTTGTAAACAGAACACAGCTTATACCGTGAAGATGCAATACTAACATAACATAACCAACAATAACATAAAAGCATAAATACTCACCTGATTATGGGATCCCAGACAGAGGCATACACTTTATCGCATTCCCTCTCTCTCTCTCTCTCTCTCTCTCTCTCTCTCTCTCTCTCTCACACACACACACACACACACACACACACACGCACACACACATTCGCACACACAAACAGAGGGAGAAACATACAAATGCACGCACACACACAAAATCAGACTCGGGTGTATTTCTGATATAAAAGAAGAAACTTTGCTCAATAGATTGATTAGTTTATGGAGTGAAAAATAAAAAGATCGTAGACACAATGTTGATATCATCTCTAATTCTGTGTTTTGAATCTTATCAGCAATGCCCATGACAAATGTGTTTCCTGTGTGGTCTTGGCAGAACACAACACGCTCAAAAATTTAAGTATTGATAAGTTCTTTCGGACCGTTCTTCGGAAGGACTGAAGAGGGTATTTTGGGAACAGGAAAAATCAGTGAGTCCATTTCGTCACAGCGTTTTTGTACTTCCCCAAAAAAATCCCAGATAATAGAAACACTCTTGACCTCTCCCCTGCTGAATAAGCAATAGTGAGGACGACAAATGCTGGAAACCAGAGTTTAGATTAGCGTGTTGCTGGAAAATCATAGTAGGTCACGCAGCATCCGAGGAGCAGGAAAATCGTTGTTTCGGGCAAAAGCACGCATCAGTAGTTCTGATGAAGGGCTTTTGCCCGAAACGTCCATTTTCCTAATCCTCGGATGTTGCCTGACCTGCTGTGCCTTTCCAGCACCGCTCTGATCTAAATCCTGCTGATATATGCCCAACTGTATCCTAAATAAAAGCCTGGTCTACAGTTGTCTTGGATTTTCCATGTCATTGAGTTCAAACCTCCCTCCATAAGGACCGTGTAGTGATCGGTGTGCAATTACGAATCAATTTCAATGCAATCCACAAACAGACTGTTCAGCCCAACACTCCCCCACCCTTCATGAATTGTTGTTGCTGTTCCATTAGAAATCTGATGGAAAATGGCAAAAACAATAGACCTGAATGGTACACTGCCGCTATCGCCCAGCACGACGACATTGACAGCACTGCCGTGAGAGAAATATGGCTGGGTGGAGGAAGCCATCTTAAAGGACAAGGTGGTCCTTACACCTTCTTCTGGAAAAGCAAACGTGGATGACCGCTTCTATGGGACCAGCTTCACTGTAGTAAAGAAACTACTCTGACATCTCAAAAATTCCCCAGTGAGATAAATGAGTGCCTCGTAACAAACTGACACACACTGAGCCCGATGCAGGACATGGTTCTTGATTTGTGGTGCTGGAAGAGCACAGCAGTTCAGGCAACATCCGAGGAGCAGTAAAATCGACGTTTCGGGCAAAAAGTCATGCAGGACATCAGAGCTGTCACTGCATCTACCCTGATTCTCGCACAATGGACGAGACAAAATAAGTCATTCCACACCAGCCTCGAACAAATGCTGTCCCACTGAAGAAAGTCTTCCTCAAGCAGTGCCTCAGAGTCAACCTGATATGACCAAGATACCCGAGTCACACAGTGCTCACGACATCTGGTCAACACTAAATCTCTCCCCAGTCAGCAACTAAGCAGTAAGCCTCGGTCTGTGTAACAGGAAACTTCTAGACAGCCTCAGTGAGAATAAGCAGGAAATCCAGAATGCCTGAGATCCCACACATGTCTTATTCCTGAACGGGCAGCTCCACCAAATCCCTAAAGGAAACAAGCTGACACAAAACTGAAGGTGTAAGAAAGAACCCGTGACCTAAATAACAGATGGAGAGAGTTAGCAGGAGATTCAATTGATCATTGACAGCCACAGTTAGCGTGACTTCTTCAGCACAATCGAAGCCATTGACAGTCCGAGTACTCAAGAAGCGACCTCACTCAGACCCCCATACAGACAGTCTATCATGATTTGTTCATGAACGGGCAGCTCCACCAAATCCCTAAAGGAAACACGCTGGCACAAAACTGAAGGTGTAGCAAAGTACCCGTGACCTAAAGAACAGATGGAGAGAGTTAGCAGGAGATTCTTGTGTCACTGACAGACACAGTGAACGTGAATTCGTCAGCGCAATCGAAGCCATTGACAGTCTGAGTACTCAAGAAGCGACCTCACTCAGAGCCAAATGGAGACAGTCCATCATGAAAGACCCAAAGGCAGTTAGCTTTCCATGAAGAGACCACTTCGAGGACCACCTCCAGCAATTCCCAGCCTTCAGTACAAGTGCTCCTCGTACCATTTCACAATACACTAGCCACTGCCATTTCAGCAAACCTCCAACACAACATGAGGGCAACAATAACTCTCAACAGCTGATCAACAACAAGGCCACTGGCACAGGTAGAATCCCCAGTGAATGTATAAAATATGGCAGAGAGTCACTCTTGATAGGAATCCACAACGTCACCATCCATGTTTGGAATTAAGGGAGCATGCTGGGAGATCTCAGAGATGCCATAATCACGAGCTTTTTCAGGATATGACACAGGTTCGACCATGGAGGGTTCATCAGTCCTCCTGCCAGTGACTGAATATGTCCCGCGTTTCTCAGTGCAGCTTCCGCATTTCAAGAGTCAGAATGGTCAGGATTTTGCGTGTTTGGTAAATCCAAGCGTTGTGCAGGGAGCAGCACCAACCTATGGACATGACCTTCTTTGATGTCACAAAGACTTTTGTCTCTGTGAACCGTGAGGAATTATGCAACATCCCACAGTACTGCTGCATCAAGTCGTGGATGATGGTGAACAAATAAGCAGTTCATTTCTGGCAGGAGACTCCACAGCAGCGTTGATAATCAAAAATGGATGTGCTCAATAAATCAACGCAAACATAAGGCAAGTCCCACACCCAAAACTCTTCAGACAGAAATGCTGGTGATTGATCCATCTTGGCCTCGTCTGGTGTGTAAAGGCTTGGGCCCTGACAATATTACAGCAATGGGCCAGAATGTGTTGCACACCTAGTCAAGCCGTTCTTGCTGAGCTATAGCACTGGCATCAAACTGAGAGAGTGCAAATTTTCCCAGCTGTGTGATGTGCAGAAGAATAACAGGGTAAAGCCAACCCAGTGAATTATAGCCCCATCAAAATGTTCTTGGTCATGAAAATGTGAATTCAAGTTTCAGCAACAGTGGTATGAAGCAGGTCCTGCTTGATAACAACCAGCTCAGTGACGTTCCATTTGAGTTTTGCCAAGGCCACTCAGGTCCTGATCTCATACAGCCTTCGTCCGAACATGGATGGACAGAGCTGAATTCCCGATTGGTGTGAGTCTCCCCGTGCAAAGCATCAAGGCTGCGCTTGCTCTAGAGTAGCAACAAGGTCCCTGAGGAATAATGCAATCAATGGAAATCAGGGTTAGCTCTCCGCGGTTTTGGGTCATCCTGGGCAGAAAATATGTAAGTTGTAGTTATTTGCGGTCAGTCGTCATAGCTACAGGATATCACTGCAGGAATTTATCAGAGAGTGTCTAAGGCCTTGCCATCTTCAGTAGTTTCACCCGTGGACTTTGCTCCATGTTAGCTCGTGGTTACACAAGGTTCCACAGCATTTCCGACTGCTCCGACACTGAAACACTCCATTTCTAATTGCATCCAGTCTTGTGATGAAAATAAATAAACAGTATTCATGCCACACATATGCTTGAAAATGGTCATCTACAACAATAATGGGTTCAACCATTGTCCTTTTGATATTCAGTGGGAATAATGTTGCTGAACCCTCCACTATCGACATCTTGGGATTGTCATTGACCAGGAAGTGTAAACACACATGGCTAATATGCCATGCCAAGGTCTGGAATATTGCAGTGAATATCTCACACCCTGACTTTCCAACATTCTCAAGACACCAGTCAGGTGTAGGGTGGATTACCTGCCATTTACCTAGATGAGTGAAACTCTAAAAAGCCAGACCCCATGTAGGATACAGCAGTCCACTTGATTATTACCATATAAATTTTATATCCATCACTGTCTCTCAGTAGCAGCAACATGTACTATCCACGAGATGCATTGCGGAAATTAACCGATATGCTGCGACATAATATTCCAAACCCACAATCATTTCGGAGGACAAGACCGCAGATACATGAGTTTACCACACTGAAAAATCCTTCCAAGAGTGTCACCATCCTGATTTGGAAACGTAAGACAATTCCTCACATATCTCTGCTTCAAAGTTCGCCATAACGATAATGTAATTGGCTGGAAAGCAGATGGAAAACAACAGTTCAAGACAGCAGGTCACTCATACTTTCAAACAGCCACTACGGATGAGCAATAAATGCTGGCCCAAATAACCAGCCACACGGACCAAAAGAGAATGTTTGCTCCCACCCTACCGTTCACCAGTAGGTTAAACAACACACTGTGGAACTTGGAAAAAAAAACCCGACAGCTAACCAGGTTTGACCAACAGAGAATGAAACCTGAGAGCAACACAACTCCCAGATTCTATGGACTAACTGAAGTCCACAATACAGACATCCCTCTCAGACCCGTCGTATCGCTACCAGGTTCACCACCACACAAACTGAGTGAGGAAGAAACGGACAACCAACTCCCATTCCTAGATGAGATGGTACAGAGCACACCGAACGGAGATTTCAGCACAAAGTTATACAGGAAAGCCACACACACAGACCAAGTCCTGAACTACGAAAGCTACCACGCCAACACACACAAAAGAAGTTGCATCAAGACACTATTCAAAAGGCCACAACACACTGCATCACACAAGAACTGCAAAAAGAAGAAGAAAAACACCTCTAAAATGTATTCGCCAAAAACGGATACCCCCGTAATTTCATTCACAGATGTCGAAGGGAAAGATAACGGAATGAGGACATGCCACAACCCAGAGTACTAGCCACGTTTCCATACATCAAGAACATGTCTGAACTGACAGCCAGATAACTACGACCACTAGGACTCATAACAGCACACAAAAACAACAGCTTCTCTCAGACAACAACTTACCAGGACAAAGGAACTGATTCCCAGCATGAGCAAAACCAAGGTAGTGTACAAAATCCCATGCAAGGACTGCACAAGACACTACGGAGGAAAAACAGGAAGACAGCTAACAATCCGTATCCATGAACAACAGCTAGCCACGAAATGACACGACCAGCCGTCGTGAGTAGCCACACACACAGATGGCAAGCAACATGAGTTCTACTGGGACAACAGTACTGTTATAGGATAAGCCAAACAGAGAACAGTCAGGGAATTCCGAGAAGAATGGCACTCATCCACAGATTCTATCGACCTGGACCCAATATACCGGACACTGCAGCGGACAGCTGGAACTGACAATCGGAAGCGGCAGAGACCAACCACTGTAAGTGCCAGAGGAAACATAACAGAAGCGGTTCAAAGGAGGCTCGCATGCACTGAGGATGTCACCTAGACAGGGGACAAAACGTCTGCAAATTCCCAGCTCGGCGAACAGAATCACAACAACGAGCACCCGAACTACAAATCTTCTCACAAACTTTGAACAGCCAGCAATGTCCGTTCCTGGCCAGAGGCTTTGGAGAGGGTACAAAGAAGGTTTACCAGGATGCTGCCTGGCTTGGAGGGTTTCCCTTATGAAGAAAGTTTGAATAAGCTTGGACATAACTTTCTGGAGAGAAGGAGGAAGAGAGGCGTCCTGACCGAGGTGTACAAAATAATGCGAGGAATAGATAGAATCAATAGCCAGAAACCTTTCTCCAAGGCAGTATTGACTGGTACAAGAAGTCATAGTTTGAAGATATGAGGAGAAAGGTAAAAAGGAGATATCAGAAGTATTTTCTTTATGCAGAGTTGTGAATGCATGGAATGCGTTGCCAGCTGAGGTGGTTGAAGCAAAGTTATTGGGAACATCTAAGCGACTGCTGGACATGCACATGGATGGCAGTGTGTTGAGGGGTGCATAGGTTAAGTTACTTTATTTTGCATTAAGATTATGACTCGCTACAACATTGTGGGCCTCAGTGCCTGTTCTGTGCTTTAATTTTATATACTCTATGTTCTATGACTGAATTAGAATTTATTTAAAGTGTTATCCAATTACGACTAATGGGAGATACTGGACTTAAGATTTTATGCGTGTAAGGTGGATTAGGGCAGTCATTAACTTGCTTGGTGAGAAGAGTTAATGTGATATGCTGTTTGCGACAATCTATCAGTGTTTCAGATGCATGGCCCACGTACTTAGCATCACGTAGGCAGTGAGATTCAGACAAAGATAGAATCCAATTAAACTGTAGTCATGTCTGGATTGAAGAATATTTAGAAACATAGTTAAATCACTGTCAGGAAAACTATTACGCATGGACGTTTTGTATTCGAAGGAAAATAATTGTGCATTTTTAAAGTGCTTGGGCTCAATTATACGCTGATCTCGGGTAAAATAACCAGGTTAATCATATGTGCACAATGTTTTCATTAGATTTCAGTTTTAGAATTGGGATAAATAAATGGCTGAACAAACAAGTGGCTATAATCAAAGAAGTTATGCTCTTTCTAACGTAAATTTGCTGTTAATATTAAATACAAAGAACAAAACAAAAGCAAAGAAAAGAACAGAGAAAATTACAGCGGAGCAACAGTCCCTTCGGTCCTCCAAGTCTGCGCTGATGCAGGTCCTCTATCTAAAACTGTCACCTATTTTCGAGGGTTCTGTGTGCTTTTGCACTCTGCCCATTCAGGTATCTGTCTAGAAACATCTTAAATGACGCTATCGTACCCAGCTCTACCCCCTCCGCTGGCAACGCGTTACAGGAACACACTATCATCTGTGTGAAGAACTTTCCACGCATATCTCCCCTCACCAGTCCCCGTCTCACTTTGAATTCGTATCCCCTAGTAATTGGGTCCTTTTCTCTGGGAAGACGTTTCTTGTCATCCACCCTATCTATACCACTCATGACTTGGTAGGCCTCAATCAGATCCCCCTTCAACATTAGCCTTTCTGATCAAAATAATCCTAATCGACTCAAATTTCCCTCATAGCCTCCACTATCCATACCACGCACCATCGTGGTGAACAGCCTCTGTACCCTCTCCAAATCATTCATTTCATTTTGGTAAATTGCCAAGCAGAAAAAGATTCGATCGCTCAGAAGTGGCACAACCAATGTCTTTTACACCTCTAACGTGATTTGTCATCTTTTGTACCCAACATCCCATTCGATTAAGGGAAGCATTCCGTTGCCTTCTTGATCACTCTTTCGACCTGCGCTGGCCCCTTCAGAGGCTATCACATTTACTGTGTAGTTCGCTCTTAAATTTGGTCTTCCAAAATGAATCACATCTCAATTTCCAGGTTGAACTCCTTCTGCCATTTCTCTACTCAACTCTCCAATCTATTCATATTCTGCTGCATTCTCTGATTGTCCCCTTAACTATTTGCTAATCCATCCCTCTTAGTCTCATCTAAAAACTTGCAAATGAGGCATTCTACACCATCTTTCAAAGCATTTATGTGCATCACATAGAACAGTGGTGTCACCACGGATAACTGTGGAACACCACCAAACACAGGTCTCTGTTTTGAAAAACTCCATTCCCTCCTCCTCTCTGTCACTTGTTCCCCAATTAGTTCTCAAACTATCTGGCTCGAACACAGGGAGCATGTGACTTCACCTTTTCGATTAGCCTACCATGTGAAATTTTATCAAACACTTTATGAAACTCCACGTTTTTGCCATCTCCATCCTTCCTTCATCAATCGACTTTGACACCTCTTCCAAGAGTTCATGAAGTTTGTAAGACATGACCTTCCCCGGAACACAACTATACTGCCAAACACTGATAAGCTAATTTTCGTTCAAATGGCTACACATTCTATCCTTGACTATCTTCTTCAGCTGCTTCCCAACCGCTGACTTCAGGTTCACAGGTCTGTCATTACCGGGATTATCCCAGCAAAACTTCTTAAATAAGGGGACAACTTTAGCAACTTTCCATTACTCTGGAAGCTCCCCCGTGTTCAAGGATGCTGCAAAGATGCCTGTTGAAGCCCAGTTATTTCCTCATCCGCTTCGCTCAGCAACCAGGGATAGTTCTCATCCGGGCCTGGGGACTTGTCCACCCTAATGCCTTTTTAGTATATCAAGACCTCTGCAATCCTTACGCTGACTTGACCGAGATTAATCAAAGATCCATCCCTCACCTAAACATCCAGCAGGACCTCTTCTCGTGGAATACTGATTCAAACTTCTCAGAAGAATGTCACCCATTTTGTCTGGCTCCACACATATCTTTCATCCTTCGACGTTGAATGGACAAACCCTTTCCCTAGTTACCTTTTTTCTCCCTCATATGACTAAAATGCTTTGGGGTATCCCTTAACCGTGGTTGCTCAGGATATGTCAACAAGAAATTGAGAGTAGTTAAGTCAGAAATAACGTTTCAAGTTCACAGTGGAACACCCACAAGCAAGATGTTGGTTTGAAGTGTGGCTCCTACAACATCAGGAGCATTTGGAATAAGCTGACAGAACGTGTGTCATGTGTTGGTTCCTGGGATTTTGATGATTTGACCATTTCAGAGACATGGGGAGAGCACGGACATGGCAGGTTGTTGCAGTCTCCAGGATTTAATTGTTTCAGGAATAATAGGGAAGATCTTTAAAAAAAAGGTGTGGTATTGTTTTTCAATGACAGTATTACAGCACCAGAACGGATGTTTTGGGAACTCGTCCACTGAGGTAGCGTGGGCTGAAGTTAGAAGCAGAAAAGGGGAGTTCACTCTGTAAGGAATTTTCTATAGGCCTCTGAATAGTTCAAGAGATGTAGAGGAAAGGATAGCAAAGATGCCAGTAGCAGTGGTGGACTCTCCCTCTTTATGGGCATTTAAACGGGCATTGGATAGGCATATGGAGGATAGTGGGCTCGTGTATGTTAGGTGGGCTTGGATCGGCGCAACATCGAGGGCCAAAGGGCCTGCACTACGCTGTATTTTTCTATGTTCTATGTTCTATGATTCTTGAAAGGAGCGCAAGGTGCAAGGGCTTTATTGTGGGGGACTGTAACCTTCCAAATAATGACTCGGAATGCTGTCGTTCATGTTCTGTCGGTTGGTCGTTATTTTTTTGGCCAATGTGTCGAGGAGGGCTTCCGGACATGGTATACAGACCCCTTCCAAGTGTTAGATTTAGAGGTTGGTGGGCACTTTGGTGATAGTGACAACAATTCGGTTACGTTTATTTTAGTGACGGAATGGAACAAGCATCTAACGCAAAGCAAGAGTCACAACTGAGGGAAGTGCAATTCGACGCGATGAGGGAGTAATTAGGATGTATAGAATGGGGGAGCATCCAGCTGGAGATGTACATGATAGAAATGTGGAGCTCAATCAATAACAGCTTTTCCCTGTCCTTGATACGTATGTATCTGTCAGGCAGGGAGGAAGATGTCAATCGCTGGAACGGTAGGTTACGAAAGAAGATCAAGATGGTCAAGATGAAGAAGAAGTCTTATGTTAGGATGAGGTGTGAAGGCACAATTGAGGCGCTTGAGAGTTACGCTTTAACCAGTAAAGACATAAAGGGAGAGCTAAGAAGAGCCAGGACGGAACACGAGACGTCGTTGTCAGACAGGATCAAGGAAAAACTCAGGCTTTATATTGGTATATCAGTCATAAAATAAGGTCGAGAGAAAGATTAGGGCCCATCAATGGTTGCCGTGTGAACGTGGAAGTGGAGTCAGAGCAGACAGGGGAAGCGGTAACTTAGCATTTTCTGCCTGTATTCACACTAGAAGAAGACAATATTGGCGAGGAGAATACTGAGAGAGATAGGCTGCTTGACTAGGCAGGATTGAGGCTCACAAGGAGGATATGTTAGCAATTCTGGAAAGTCTCATAACAGATATGTCCGAATTGGATTTATCTGAGGATTCTCTGCGGAGCCAGGGAGGAGATTGCGGAATCTCTGGCGTTTAACGTTATGTTATCATTTTCTTCAAGAATAGTGCCAGAAGAGTGGAGGATAGCAGTCCTTGTGATCTTGTTGAAGAAGCGAAGGAGAGGCAACACTGGCAATTATACACCCGTGCAACTGACTTCAGTTGTGGGTAAACTTTTGTAAAAGCTTAGAAGATATAGGATTTATAATCATGCTCACAGGAATAATTTGATTCGAGATATTCAAAACCTTTTTGTGAAGGGTAAGGCATGCCTCACAAATCTTATGATGTTCTTTGGGAAGGTTGCCGACAGGTGGATGAGGTTAAAGCGATTAATGTGATGTATATGGATTTCAATAAGCCGTTTGATAAGTTTCACCATTGTAGGCTATTGCGAAACACAAGGAGGCATCTGATTGAGGGTGATACACAGATTTGGATCAGAAGTTGGCTGGCTGAAAGAAGACAGATTGTGGTGGTTGATGGGAAATGTTCATACCGGAGTTCATGCTTCTCATGGTGGACAGCAGGAATCCGTTTTGGATCACCGCTTTTTCTCATTTATAAATGTCTTGGCTGAGGGTGCAGAAGGATGGGTTAATAAATTTGCGAATGACACGAACGTCGGTCGAGTTGTGGATCGTGCTGACATATGTTTTACGTTAAAGGGTGACATGGATAAGCTGTGGATCTGGGTGGAGAGGCTGCAAATGGAGCTCAATGCAGAAAGTTTGAAGTTGTTTACTTTGGACGAAGTAAATGGAATGCAGTTTGCCGGTCTAAATGTAAGAATCTGGGCCTTGTGAATGAGCAGAGAGATCCTGGTTTCCATGCACATCGATCTCTGAAAGTTGCCACCCAATTTGAGAGGTTTGTTAAGAAGTCATACAGTGTGTTCGCTTTCATTAGTACAGGGACTGAGTTTCGGAACCATGAGGTCATGCCACAGCTATACAAAACTCTGGTGCAGCCGCACTTGGATATTGTGAACAGTTCTGGACATTGCATTATAGGAAGAACGTGGAATCTTTGAAAAGGGATAAGAGGATGTTTCTGAGGATGTTGCCAGGTACAGAGGGGCTTATTATGAAGAAAAGACGAGTGACTTGAAGCTGTTTTATTTCGCGAGTAGAAGGTTGAGAGGTGACATAATTGAGTCATACCAGATCATCACAGGGTTAG
Organism: Hemiscyllium ocellatum; assembly: GCF_020745735.1. Taxonomy (NCBI): domain Eukaryota; kingdom Metazoa; phylum Chordata; class Chondrichthyes; order Orectolobiformes; family Hemiscylliidae; genus Hemiscyllium; species Hemiscyllium ocellatum. The sequence continues at coordinate 351,266 of NW_026867617.1, forward strand.
GTCGAGTGGACAGTGAGAATATTTTTCATCGGAAGGTGATGGTTAGCACGAGGGGACATAGCTTTTAACTGAGGCGTTAAAGATATAGGACAGGTGTTAGATGAAATTTCTTTAGTCAAAAATTTGTAGGGATGTGGAATACAAAGCCAGCCACTTTCGTAGATGCACCAAATATAAGGAAATTATACGGTCAATGGATAGACACTTCGACGAAAATTGAATGCATAAGTTCGATGTCATTCAGATTGTTTCCACAGGTCAGCGTAACATCAAGTGCCGAAGTGCTTGCACTGTGTTTTAATGTTGTATGACTATTCTATTCTGTGAGTTTCTCCAGTTCTCGGGTATCGTTTGTGTTTCTCTCTCTCTCTCTCTCTCTCTCCATGCCCTCTATTTTATTACAGAAATGCCCTCCCCTCCCTCAGTCCCGTTTAAACTATGTTCCCATGTCCCAGAAACATTTGTCACGTCGATATCGCATTTTGGGGTAAAGTAATGAGACTTGGTGTGGAGCTTTTTTGGGCTGGGGAAAGGAGGGATGGTGCACCCTATCCACGTTCCGACCACAAGCAAACGGATCCCAGGCCTTGTTGACAGACTCACGTGATGTCGAAATGGCGACCCACAGGTTGGCTTTTGAGAAGAAAGATCACATCGTCCACAGTCTGTGGGTTCGCTAACCGATTCCCTGTGCACATCTCCAGATCCCTCTCCACCTCCAGACGATGAGTACTGGGGTCAGGGTGAATGCAAAGTTGTTGTCGCCCTTAGTTGAAGGGCCAATGAAGAGGTGGCATCATTATTAGCTGAAACACAGGAGGTTTGGATGAGATGTGAGGAAAAATCTTCTCACCTGGAGGATGGTAGCGGCCTGCAAAGCAATGCATTGAAGTTTAGTTAATGTGGGAAACCTCACAAACTTTAAACAAATGTTTTGGATAAGCACTTCAAATCTCACGACATACACATCTATCGGCTACGTTTTGGAAAGTGGAACGGATGTAGATTGAATGACAAATTAGTAGAACAAACACGAAGGGCCAAAGGACCTCTGTTGTTCTGAATGGTTCTGTCGTTATGGAATTCTGAAGATCAAGTTCTAAAATAGCTAATGTTTATTTTGTACTTATTTTCAGAAAATATTACTTCGTGGAAGTTCGAACTGTTGTTCTCATCAGTGCTGGCTTCAGATTCACATTCACATTCACATTCACAGGTAGAATTTCCCAAATGCGGTGCAAAACTGAACTACAAAGTAAAGAAGTCGTGTAATAGAACAGGTCTCAAGGAGCTCTGTATACTGAGATACCGAATGACTGAATCGCCTCAGCAAAATGAAGACCATCACTAAAAAGATTATGAAAAGTTGTATTGATAATGGTAGGATTGGCAACGTGACAAGCAATGCACATCTTGTTAATTTGAGATGAATTGCAATTAACATTTCAGATCTACTAGAATGAGATTAATTCGGTCTTTGGTGTATTCATGTTCCGACTTGAATCTCAATGACATCATGACATTAAAAATAAAGCCGTTATCGCAATCTTTTTTTTTTCAAAGCGACGTTTATAAATGAAGAAGCAGTCAAAGTTTCCCAATGGAGATACCACACAATATAAAAAAGATATGCCACGAACTGCGTGAGCTCCAAGAGAATTCTTGAGTTCTGATAAGATTGCCAGAGGCAGGAAGGGAGAACTTGTTTGACCAACAGCAAAATGCATCTTCCAAGACAAACGGTCGAGAAAGTGTACTACACCGTCCTTGCCATTGTTGGCATTCCTGGTAAGTCTTGGAAGAACTTATGTTGAACAACTTTCTTCGTTAAATCATCCTTACGTCTGTTCTGTGAACGAAATTGTCTTATTTCTTTTTACCAAGGGAATATGAAGCCAGACGATCGTGTACTGACTTGCTGAGTTCAAAGTGAATAGTTTGTCAGTTAGATGGCTCCTTAGTAATGTGCAGCATTGTGTGATTCTCTATACTGTACCGAATGAGTTTGCACTGAGATGACATTTATGGCATTTAGCTGACCATAAGCCATAGCTGATCACGAAAGTGGTCAGCAAGACCACACTCTACTTGTGGTAGTATAAAACCTGCTTTCAGTCTGATGTGGTTTGCAACAACCCGTCTCTTAGTGACACCTGGTGTCTCCCATTCGTGATGGAAACGGATTTTGTTGGTGGATATTCCTCAAGCAGCTTGTTCTAAATAGTGAGCACAGATACAATGTGGCCAGTAGGTAGGTTGTGCAGATCGGTCTGGAGTGACAAGTGAGGCTCAGCATGGTTGGCTTGGACTATCCTATGCGCATGTTTGTCAGCCAGTGGGTGCATGAGGACATGATTGATTTGGGTACCGTTCACTGGGAGGAGTGTTGAACACTGGGTACCAATTACGATGTGCACTGTTGAAGCATTTGATTACCAAAATAACGTGAGAGGTGTGGTGTTTGTCGAAAACTGCACAGTACTGTAGTGTTGAGTGTAATATGATTGTGTAAGGGTATGTGTTTCTGTCATAATGCCAGAGGTTAATGCAACGGAGAAGACTGATTTTTCTGAAGCAATAGCATTCTGTAATAAGCAGTCTTGAAATATTTTATTCTTATATTGAAGGTCAGTCTTGCTATCCCAGAACATTCCAATCATTTTGTGGGGTGTGTCTCAATGGTGATCTGTTGCTGTGAATGACGGATATTTACATAGTCTGGACAAGGCACTGGAGTGCGCCAGTACAAATTTGGGGCGGCACGGTGGCACAGTGGTTAGCACTGCTGCCTCACAGCGCCAGGGACCTGGGTTCAATTCCCGCCTCAGGCGACTGACTGTGTGGAGTTTGCACGTTCTCCCCGTGTCTGCGTGGGTTTCCTCCGGGTGCTCCGGTTTCCTCCACACAGTCCAAAGATGTGCGGGTCAGGTGAATTGGCTATGCTAAATTGCCCGTAGTGTTAGGTAAGGGGTATGGGTGGGTTACGCTTCGGCGGGTCGGTGTGGACTTGTTGGGCCGAAGGGCCTGTTTCTACACTGTAAGTAATCTCAAAAATTCGTAACGTGTGATATCATTCTCCGCGGTTCACATTTCCAAATTAACAATGTGGTGTGTCTCCACAACTGAGAAAAGAAATGTCTTGTCTGCAGCTCGCAGACACTCTGCATTACCCAGTGATCCATTGGAATATTGCATTCTGATGATCCAGATATCCGACATTATTCTGAGCTCAGGCATTCCTGACCGTGGAATTGAACTGAATGGGGATCACAAACCTCAGGCTGGACACTCTGGTTGCTGAGTCCTAATTTAACTGGGAGGATGTGTCACTGTAGAATTGTACTAACCGGGGGTAAATCTCAAATACGAATCTCTGACCCTGTATTCTTGCCTTGCTGCAAGTATTTGTAAGTGTTGTATTGTAGTAAGTGTGGAGCAATAACAAGAGACCTCCCTCAATTGCAAATATAATTGGGAATATTTTTTAAAATTATAAATGTATTGTTCTGCACCCAATTTCAGTGGGAAAGTGAATCGGTGATCATCTTGCTGTTCGAATTTTACCGAATGTGGTTTCGCAGTAAAAGGGGAAAACACCCAGCGTCCAGGTTTTACTGGGAGCATCTCTCAAAGTCAGATTAAGCTAAATTGGGATTACTAACTGGAGGGGAATAACTTACTCTGGTGGGATTGGGTAAGGAAGAATATCTCTGATTATGGAATTTAACAGTTCATAGGAACTGCATTATATTGTATATCTGACACCAATGGAATCGAGGGAAAGATGATATGAATCATTCATCGTACATTCCAGATTTCTGTTCTGTCCACTGTTGGAGCTGTCAATGGAGCTTTTAAATATGCAATGGATTGCAGGTGGGAATATTGTCGCAACGGACCATACATACAAAATAAAATATCCCATGGAACATAAACATATGTGAAATATTTCATAAAATGAAAACGGCAGTGCAACAATAATAATTCAATAAAATAGACATAATCTGTTGATGGAAATAATATTTTTGGAACTGATTAATCTTCCACCAACGTTAGGACAAGCCTTGGGACATGGCGACACTAATTTATACTCCGTACAGTAATAATAATGGATATTGAGTTGGAAATATTGACACAATATCACATTTACAGGTGGTACAATTTGGATGAACATTTTTCTAAACTGCATATCATAATTTATAACAAGATAATTTTCCAGAGATAGCTGTTCCTCGCTTTGTGATGTGTTTCCTCCTTGAGAGGAAGACGTTTACATGAGGATTGTGCATCAAACAGGTTTATGGCAAAATTTAAAAATTAATGCAAATAGTCATATGAAGAAACATCTTTCAACTAATAAAGAAATTTAGAACTTTTAATTTTTTGACTATGTTTTATAATTGAGTTGGAGAACATTACATTAAATAAACAGGCCAGCTGCAGAAAATTTGGTAAGGTGGTTTTAATGTATCATGAAAGTCACTCCCATTACCTAGCGTTCTAACCCTCAACTCCGGTTGTGATATGCCACATTAGTGAAAGTATCATTGCCATATTTGTACCTGAACGTCCTTTATTTCCTTTATAACTTGATGTGTCAGTCTATCTCACTAACGCAGCTCACAAATCAAATTTCGTTGTTTGTGAGCACTACTCTTCTTCTCGTGAGATACTGACAACATGGGCGACTCTGATGCGAGCTCAGATCCTGTCACGAGTTACTTGTTCTTTCGTCAGTCGTATCTGAGCTGTCAACACAATCACTTTAACCATGCACTGCATGAATCTCAGGATTATTCGAACTTGCATTCACAGAAGTATTCATTCGGTGTTAATCAAGTAGTTGTGCATATTTATACAGTTACATTTTAAATCCTGAAATTAAAAAAAAACTTCGTTCCTAAACTTAGACATTGTGAATACACAATCAGAATGAGGACCTCCGAGAAAAAAAAGAAGTGAGATTACATCTCTTCCTAGGTTCATAACAACTACAGGCGAGGATGTTTCTGAGTGTTGTGCTGGAAAAGCACAGCCATGCAGGCAGCATCTGAGGCGCCGGAGAGTTGACGTTTCGGGCACAAGACATTCATTAGGAATGATGTGTTGTCCAAGATGATTGATAGGTAAATGGGAGGTGGTGGAGCTGTGAGGAAGGTACCTGAGAATGAAACAGGTCGATGACCTTTGTCGGGAGGATGGTAGATTAGAGAGGAGTTTGGAGCAGAATGATGGAAGGAAGATGCACAGGTCGGAAAGTTCAAGAGGCAGTGCTGAGTTGCAAGGTTGGATGAGGGATACGGTCGAGGAGGGAAAACGAGAAACAGGTGAAGTCGGCATTGATCCTGTGTGGTTGTAGGGTCCCAAGTTGGAAGATGAGGCGTTCTTCCTCCATGCTTCGTGTGGGTAGGGTTTGGCGTTAGAGGAAGCCCAGTACTTATATGCCCTTGGTGAAGTGGGAGGGGGAGTTAACATGTTCAGCCACAAGAAATTAGGTTGATTTAGTGTGTGCATCCAGAAATGTTCTCTGATACGTTCCCCAGGTTTGGAAATTCGTCTCGCCAATGCAGATGAAGCCACATCAAGAGCAACGGACACAATGGATGGCATGTGTGGTAGTGCAGATAAATCTTTGTCGGATGTGTAATGATCATTTGAGGCCTTGGCTGGAGTGGAGGGGGAAGTGTGAGCTCAGGTTTTGCATTTCCTGCGACGGCAGCAGAAGGCCTGCCGTGGTTTCTGCAAACCCCAGAACTTCCACTCTCTGAGAATAAGCGATCAGTCCTCAGAAAGGGCTCATGTTCACCCCCTAACGTTCCCAGATCAATGACTTTGACACGCATTGCGATGTTGATCTCATCTTCCACAGTCTTCCGTTGTGGTTTAGTGTTCTCATCAGGACTCCCGCTCATCCTTCGACGACGTCATCTCTCTCCTCCAAAACACGTGGTCTACTTGAATTCCTCATGATGGCCTTTCGTCTGCGCTTGGTCTCTTCATTTCCAACTGCCACCATGACATTTACTGCCTCAATCTGTCCACCCGCTCATCTTGGTAATGCGCATCCCTCCATGATTTCCACTCCAACCCCAACATTATCATCAAACCAGCAGACAAGGGTGGTGCAGGAACTGAAACACAGCTGAAATCAGGTGCCCACTCACGAACACCTCAACCTACGGCCCCGTTCACCACAACATCGTCTTCCACCACCAAACTATCATCTCCCAGACGATCCACAACCTCATCACCTCAGGGTATCTCCCATCCCCAACCTCAAACCTCACACCCATTTCCACCTCCTACCGAAGATTCACAAACTTGACTGCCCCAATTAACACATGGTCTCGATCTTTTCCTGCCCCACTGAACTCATGTCCACATACCTTGACACCGTCCAATCATCACTGCTGAAGAAACTTCGCACATGCATTCGGGATGCCATCCACACCCTCGACATCCTCTAAAACATTTTTCCCTTCGGTCCCCAACGCCTTATCATCACCATGGATATCAAGTCTCTGTACACACCATTTCAACATTATCGAGGCCTCCAAGCATTTTATTTCTTCCTCTCCCGGAGAGCCAACCAGTAACCTTCAACTGACATAGTCATTCGATTGGCTGAACTGGTTTTCACCCTCAATGATTTCTCTATCGAAACCTCCCACTTACTACAGAAGATAGGGGTAGCCATTGGCACCAATATGGACCCAGATGTCCCTGCCTCGTCTGAGGTTAAGTGGAGCAAGCCGTTTTCCACAACTCTATCGGCACTATTCCCCACCTTTTCCTCAGCCACATCGATGTCTGTAGCGGCGTCAACTCGTGCTCCCACAAGGAGGTTAAACAGCTCCTCAACTTCATTAACACGCTCCCTCCTGACCTTTCAATCACCTAGATGATCTCAGACATCTCCCTTTCCTTCCTGACCTTCTGCATCTCAATTTCTTGCCACCGACTCAAATGGGCATTAATACAAATCCTCAGACTTCAATAGCTACCTCCGCTGCTGCTCCTCCCACGCACACTTCCCGTTAAAAGCCCATCCCTTATTCGCAATTCCTCTAAATCTTCCGCGTCTGCTCCCAGGAGTAGCAAGTCCAACACAGTTTGGTTATCTCCTTCTTAAAGACGCAATTTCCACTATCTCACGGCCTCCAATGCATCTCCAGCAATTCTTGCTCCTCTGCCCTTGAACTCTACACCTCTGACTGCAGCAAGGACATAGCCACCCATCCCTTACTATCCACCACAACAACCTTTGGATACATGGCATCATTCTCTAGCACTTGCTTCACTTACAAACAGAAACCACCACTGGGGAAATATATTCCTCCCCATGGCTATCAGCGTCCCTGAGACCATTCCATCTGCAACCACGTTTTAAAATCCACGCCCACCCAGGCCACACCCCGCACCCATCTCCTTCCACGACCAGCACACGAAGTACACAATCTGCCCCCGAATCTCACCCCTCTCCTCCGTCCAAGGCTCCAACGGTTCCTTCCACATCCAGCTCAGACTTACGTGGACTTCCACATACATCATGTACTGTGTCTGATTCTCTCGATGTGGTCTCCTCAACGTTGGCAAGACAGGACACCAACTTGCAAAACTTTTCAGTAAACCTCCCTGGAACACATGCACTAAAGAACTCCACTGGCCTTTGGTTGATCATTTCCATCCCTCATACCAATTCACCAAGGACGTGCACGTCGTTGGCCTTCTTTATTCCCAAACCATAACAGCTCGACGACTGGAGGGAGAATGCCTTACCTTCCACCTTCGGCCCTGCAACCACTCGAGATCAATGTGGATTTCATCAATTTCCTCATTTCCACTCCCCGCACCTTATCCCAGAGCCAAACTTCCAATTCGGCTCTTCCCCCTTATATGTCCTACCTGTACATCTTCTTTGCCACCTATCTGCTCCACCCTCTAATCCGACCTATCACGTTCACCCCACCTTCATCTAACTTTTTCATTCCAAGATACCTTCTGCAGCCCGACGCCCGTATCATGTATGACTCTCTCTCCTGGCCCACATCCCTTATTCCTGACGAAGGGTCAACCTCGAAACAACTATTATCCTGAACCTCGTATGCTGCCTGACTTGGTGTGCTTTTCCAGCACCACACTCTTCGGCTCTGATTTACAGCATCCTCAGTCCTCACTGTCTTCCATTGCTGTTGGAGGTCAATCAGCTTGGTAATCGTACATCTCTGAAGCAGTTCTTCAATGCCTTATTGTCGGCCACAAAACCTGCAGCTGCCTCATCATTGCCCTTCCCTTCATCATTATTTTGAAATTAGAGATATTTGCTCGTGCATGCAAAAGTTGCAGCACCATTTCCAGCTCCTGAACAAAGAACAAGTCTCTGTCCATGCACAGTGAGATACGATCAAGTTTAGTTGACATTTGACAAGTAACTTTTATATCCCATAGGCATCAAGCAATAACAATCCCCCAACTGTGAGAAATTACCAGTTGGTGTACTATGACATGAAAATTATGGAAGGCTTGACGAGCAACAACCAGGGCCAACCATTCATAAGCAAATGACCTGATTCAGACAATCTGACGCTGTGGTCACAGAGGTATTTAGGACGGTCGAATTACTGTCGCATTGAGCTCCCTACCTGTACCTCCATCCACCTTCCTCAGTCCGGAAGCATAGCTCAGGGTGCGAGCTATGTATCTGGCTGAGAGCAGTTCAAATTCAACACCACGTACAACATTCACAAAACTCCGTATTGTGCAGGTCAAATCGCCGACTAGTTGATGCACCAATCACCATGTACTTTTATTCATGAAGGGGTGTCTTTGGCCGCAATGCGTACCCATACAGTTCATTTAAGATACAGTTAAACGTAGTTAAGAGAAGATTCAAAGATAGCAATTTGTGTAAAGATGAAGATGTATTGAGTTTTACTTATAGACAAGGAAAGAAAGGGACATTAAGAGATTGACCGATGAATAAGCGCTCATAAAGATATAAAAGAAGAGAAAGCAGCGAGCTGTATGATCTCCTGCACGTCAGGGACGCCTGAATCGATGAGTAGTCTGGAGGCTGAGGTTGTTCCTGGCATCGTTCGCCATTTCTGTCCGTGCAGAAGTCCGGTTTTTGTGATGAAACTCCGTGACTGTGATCTAGTGTAACAACCTGATACGTATGATAAAAAAAACTGCCTCATAGTACTATCACAGAAACTAAACTGCTATCCAGTACAGAAACAACTGCAGATTAACAAAATGCACAGAGTCTCATAGAGATTGATAGAATGTAAACAAACCCTTCAGTCCAACGGGACCATGCCAAATAGCTATCCCAATTTGATCTCGCCGCATTTGCCAGCACTTGGCCCATATCACTGTCAGCACACGTACACATCGAAATGCCTTTTAATTGTACTTGTAATTGTACGATCTCTGGCAGCTCATTCCATACAGGCACCATCCTCTGCGTGAAGAACTTGCCCTATATATAACTTTTCATTTTTCCCCTTTCAACCCAAACCTTCGGCCCCTAGTTTTGGATTTCCCCGTCCCAGGCAAAATACTTTGTCTGTTTTCCCAATCTAGGCCCATCAATATATTATAAAGGTTAAAAGATCACTCCTCAACCAACAACTCTCCAGGGAAAAAAGCCACAGATATTCAGCCTCTCCCATGGCTGAAACTCTCCAACCCTTGCATCATCCTTGGAATTCTTTTCTGAAGACTTTCAAGGTACCCAAAATCCTTCCTGTAGGAGGGAGAACATAACTGCGTACAACATTCCAAAATTTGACAACCAATGTCTTCACATCTGCAACATGCCGTCTGAAATCCGAGACTCAATGCTCTGGCCAATAAAGGAATGCATACTAAATTCCTTCTTCTCTATCCTATATTCTAAAGATTCCGCTTTCAAGGAACAAGAAACCTGCAAACCAAGGTCTCTTTGTTCAGCATCACTCCCCAGTACGTTACTATTTAGTGTATAAGTCTTGCTCTGATTTAACTTTCCAAAATGCAGCACGTCACGTAATCAAAATTAATCTAGATTTGCAGCTCCTCGGCCCATTGGCCCATCTTATCAAGGTCCTGTTGTACACCGGGATGACATTCTTATATGTTTTTGGTGTCATCTGCAATCTTCAAATGGTGCCTTCTATATTCACATCCAAACATTTTGCAATAATGACGAAAGCCAGTGGATCTAGCACGGATACTGTTGGTAATTTACTGGTCACAGGCCTCCAGTCTGAAAAGCAACCTTCCACCACACACTATTAATTCTACATTCGAGCCTGTTCTCTATCCAAATCGCTAGTTCTCCCTGTATTCCATGACATCCAACTTTCTTTCCGTTCTCCCACTGGAAACCTTGTCAAACTTAATTGACGTATTGCTTGCAGTACTAGTTAGTGCATTAGATGAAAGCTGTGGAAGCTTTTGAAAGGGCTCGACGGAGATTTACTGGGATGTTGCCTGTTATGGGTGGAACGTCTTATGAGGAGATATTGCGGGCTTGAGGCGATTTACGTTCGAGGGAACAAGGTTCAGTGTTGATTTAATTGAATCATAGAAGATAATCAGATGGTTATGTCGGGTGGATGGTGAGAGTCCTTTCCCTCGGTTGGTTATTGATATCATGAAGAGGCATAGCTTTAATTGAGGGCTGATTGAAATAGGACCGATGTCAGAGGTAGTTTCTTTACCCAGAGAGTATTAGAGGCGTGGAACGAACTGAATATAACAATCGTCGACTAGCCAAATTCGTGGACATTTTCAAAAGTTATTGGGTAGGCAAATGGACAAGAATGACACAGTATAAGTCAGATGTACTTCAGAGGGTTTCACAGGGCAGCGCAACGTTGAGAGAAGAAGGGCCTGTACCACGCTATAATATTTTAAGTTCCATGTAACGCCTGACTGAAGTCGATGTAGATCATGTCAACTGCCCCGAGCGTCTTCGTTACTTCTTCAACGAAAACTCAATCACATCAGTGAGGCATGATTTCCCATGCAAAAAAAAAAATCCCTGTCACTAATACGTCCTTACGTTTCCAAATACATGTAAATCCTGTCTCTCAGTATTCCCGCCAATACCTTAACCACCGCCAATGTCAAGCTCACCCGTCTATCGTCTCCTAGAGATTCCTTCCCAACTTTCTTAAATATTGGCAGCACGTTCGCTAGCAACTAGTCGTTTGACACATCGCCTAAGACTATTGATGACAGAAGATATTAGCAAGGGGCACAGCAATCACTTTCCTGGCTTCCTACAGATTTATATGGTACACCTTTTCATGTACTTGAGGTTTTATCCACTCTTATGCATTTTAAGACACCCAACATCTCCTCCTCTGTAAATGAAACTTGTTCAAGATGTCACCATCTACTTCCTCACATTCGGTATCTCACATGACCTTCTCCACAGTAAACACTGCTGAGAAACATTATTTTACTGTCCTGCTCATCTCCCGCGATTCTACATATCTGCTGTCTTGCTGAACATTGAGTGATCCTATTCTCCCCGGAGAACCCCTTTGTCATTTATGTATTCACTGTCTTCATTTGGATTCTCATTAAACCCTATTTCCAAAAGTATCTCATGTCTACTTTTACCCTCTTCATTTCTGCTTAAGTATACTCCGAGTTCATTTATCCCTTCTCAGGATTCAGTCGAACTCTGTTGTCTGTAACTACCCATTGCTTCCTTCGTTTTCTTAGCCAAAACCTAAAATTCTAGAGCATCCCAACTTTACCTACATCTACACGCCTTTCCTTTCACCCGAACAGGATTATACTGTCACTGGACTCTTGTCGTCGCATTTTTGAAGGATTCCAATTTTCCAGCTGTACCTTTACCTGTGAATATCTGTCTGAATCAATTTTTGAAAGTTCCAGCTTCATGCCATCACAGTTGGCCTTCTTCCAGTTTAGATCTTCCAGTTTTAGATGCTGTCTATACTTTTCGATCACAACATCAAAACTGGCGGAATTATGGTCACTGGCTACAAAATGTTCCCCCATTGTCACCTGCCCTGCCTTATTTGTCAAGGGTAGGTCAAGTGTCCACCTTCTCTAGTAGCCACATCCATATACTGACTCAAAATATATTTCCTGACACACTTATCAAATTCCTGTCTGTTGAACCCCCTAATACTATGGCAGTCCCAATCTATGCTAGCGAAGGTACAACCCCCCCCTCCAAAAAAAAATCTACCTAATACTGTTTCAGGTTACTGAGATATCCTTCCAAATGAGTTTCTCTATTTCCTACTGACTAATCGTGAGATCAATAATACAACACCAATAAAGTGATCGTCTTTTTCTTATTCCGCAGTTAAATAAAAATAGCTTCCCTGGCCGTATACACAGGAATATCCTTCTAAGGGTGGAAGTAAAGCCAACCTTTATCAAAAACGCCACTCCACCTCCTCTCTTGTCCCTCTTTCTATGCTAGCTACACCATTTGTATTCTAAAATTATGCTGCAATTCCTGTCCATTCCTGAGCCTCGTCCCTATAATTGCTCTGGTATACTAGGCTCATGATCATAACCATGCTTTGATTTCATCTGCCTTCTCTGTTAGGCCTTTGCATTTAAATATATGATGATTAATTTATCAGTCCTACGTTATTCTCTGCTTTGTGCCTTTCTGCCTTGAATGTTTGCCTCTCTTCTTTATCCAGCTGTGGCTGTCTCAGATTTATGTATTTCCTCACTATCACAATGGGGCCCACACACGCCAGCATTACCCCATCAATTTTAGTAGTTTAAATCCACCCGTGCCCCTCTACCAAATCTTACTGCCAATGTCAGTCGCCTTCCCATTCAGATGCAGTCCTTCTTTATTATACAGGTCATTTCTATCTCGAAGAGGTCCGAATGGTCCAAAACATGCACCATCTCCTTGGCCACACATTCGTTTGCTCTTTGTATCTCACTAGCTAGCATCACCGTGATAAATTCACCTACATCTATTCTTGAATAATTCCTGCCAAATTTTCTGCATTATTTCTTCCGAATCTCATTCATTTCCCTTCCTATATTGTTAATTCCAATGTGTACAACGATCTGCTGCTGGTCCTCCTCTTCTTGGAGAACATTCTGTATCGTCCGCAAGATATCCTTGATCGTTGTGCCAGGGAAGGTGCACACAATTCTGATTTTTCGCTGCTGGTCATAGAATTCTCCATTTCTATCTGTGACCAGAAGGTCTCCTTTTACAATCAATAGCTTGAAAACGTACGTACCTCTCACTATCTTAGAGCCATTTTCAGTACCAGAAATTCGGCTATTCGTGGTACATTCCCTTGAGAGTCAATCGTCCCCTTCATTTTCTAAAACAGCAGACTTGTTTGAGATATGTACAATCACAGGTGACTCCTGCTCTACTTCCGTCCCTCTCCATTTTTTCGATGTGTTAACCCATCTGCCTGGCTGTATCTGTGTTTTTTCTCCCTTCCTTTCACTGCCATTCTTCATACCATCAGATCATTTGAATTCCACATTGCCTCAACCTGGCACTCCAACCGAACCGTGGGATCTGATAGGACTTGTAGCCAAACACACATTCTGCAGACATAATCATCAGGAACATGGACACTCGCCCTTATCGTCCACATCCAACAAAAAGAGGACATCAGTGCACTTCACGCCATATGTGCTCCTTCCGAAGCTGCAGACCCAGAAAATAGCACCGTCTTATTGTTCTAAAAATATATTGCTCCTGGTTAACACAGTAGTGATGGTTTATGCATTTTACATCTAATTAACAGACAGATCTCAACAATAAAAAAACCGCTTCTACTCACTATTGCAGATTTGCATCAATTTGCACTTAAACTCTATGCACTTATCTTTTAGATTTGATTACCTACCGTGTGGAAACAGGCCCTGTGGCCCAACAAGTCCAAACCGACCCGCCGAAGCTCAACCCATCCACACCCCGACACTTACCCCTTCATCGCACACTATGGGTAATTTATCATGGCCAATTCACCTAACCTGCTCATTTTTTGACTGTGGGCGGAAACCGGAGCACCCGGAGGAAACCCACGCAGACACCGGGAAAATGTGCAGACTCCACACAGTCAATTGCCTGAGGCGAGAATTGAACCCGGGCCTCTGGCACTGTGAGGCAGCAGTGCTAGACACCGTGCCGCCCACAATCTTCTCATTGGCTGTGAGCCATCACATAAAATTTCATCCAAAGTCAGCCTGTGAATTTCGAAGGTTGTTAGTTTTCTTTTTTGACGTTTTTTCTGATGTCCAGTAATGTTTCAACTCAAACAGCAAAAACTAACTTTGAAGATTCCTTGTTTTGTCAGACCGTAGCGTAGGTTTCTTTCTCTGACATTGCAGTCACAGTCTTTGTTTTTCTTCTGCATGTTTAAAGTTGTATTGTTTTGAGAACGATGTGACATCTCGCAAAATAATAACTAACGCTCTTGAAATTCGACGAAATCACCTTCATCCAACGTAGAATATTTCAACAAAAGGAGTTGTGCTTTCAGTCAAAACGTTTTCCCATCATCCATTTGGATTCATTCAATGCCGTGCAGCTTTTCACGTATCATAAACAAATAAATCCCCTCAGACCAACCCAGAAATTGTTTGCATCATGCATCTGTTGAATATCATTAATGTTGTGTACTTCGGCCCAACCTATGCAATCCACATTTATAATTTTTGACAGCGCGTATCATAATGCCAAAGCGAGACACAAATCACTGACAGCCACGGAAGCTAATTGGAACATGACAACTACAGTAAAATAACTAACATCCATTTGAATATAACAACAATCAAGTGTATCATCTCAGTGCCGTTTTGGGACCAATCCTTTAATTTCCCCCCACTCTGCTGTACAGTCAAGGCTGTGAGGGAACCAATGAGTCCTGCCAAGTGCCTGTCTTCCTGAGATCTGATCAAAATTGAGAGGCGCCCACAAAGGATTAGCACCTTTATGCCTATGTTAACATCAGTATGACCCATAATTACAATCACTGTGCAACACCAGTTCACCATTTATTTTATTGTGACCTCAATCTATCGCACCTCCCATTCTGAGGTATGGATCCTGTTCCTGATGAGGATCTTAAAACCTGCAAGGGGCTGAGTGAAAAGAAAGACAATAGCAAGAGTAGCTGGCTGTCAGTTAATTAATTTTTGACCTGGCGGTTGGATCGTTCAAGTACTTTAATTTTAATTAATGATTCTGGTTCATTAACTTGTGTTTTTCTTTAATGCTCCCGAAACCTATCCACTAATCACTTCAACAAATAGCAGGAAAATAGCACCATACATAGACGGAAAGTTTCTGCTGCTCTATTTATGTGTATCCGTTTTGTAGATGGCAATTCAATGTGTTTCACTTCTTGCCAATTTTATGAATGGCTGTATCATTGAGTGCTAACTTTCTGCAAATGCAAGTAACCGCTTTTGAGTTACAATGTAAGACCTATTAAACAACATAGCTCTAATGTTCAGGATGTCTTAACTTCAACTTGAACTTCTTCATTTTATTTTACCCGGAAGCCCATTACCACAGACTGCGACACCCCTTAGCTCAGATTTTTTTTTTTCACAGATCTAACTATCTTAATATATTACGACCTCACCTACAGATCTAATTATTCAATAGCTCAAGATGGGCATGGGGGTGGATTCTGTCTGTCATCCAATGGGCCCCATCAAACACTCCAACATGAATCCTCTCAAAGTACATTTTCGTTCATTCCTATAACATTGTGACTGAATGACCAATCACATTTACTGTCTTGATTGTATTTATTTTGCCACTAATGATACTCTCAAAGTTTTAATGGCAGTTTCTCGGCGGATTTTGTGCAAGTATCTTCTCGTTTAAACTGTGTTTTTCTGCTCGTCTAAGCCACATTTCATTTTTTGTCAAGTTGGTGCATACATCTGGAAACTGGTCTCCTTTTCATATTTTCCACTGCCTCATGCTTTTTCACGCCAAGACCACATGCATTTTTTCACACTTAGATCCGGTCACAAACATGATCTCATCAAACGATCAGAGAGGTTCAACTAATCTCTCCAGATACGATTTTGTTGCCTCGGGTCGTGGCTTGATTACCAGTTGAATATTTCCTAAAATGAAAGACAATGACACAAACATGAGACCACAATACATAGGAGAAGAAGTAAGGCCATTCTGCCCAAAGAGTCCACTCCACCAAAGTCATCAAAAGACACCTATCAGTTTGGTGCTATCGGCTAAACCTCCTTTTCACTAAAATTCATCTTAATGCTCATTCCATTTCATCACATTATCCTGTTTATTTTTCTTCTGCCGACGAGGGGAGAGGCGATTCCAAACTTGGTGATCGGAAACGAGCCGGGGCAGGTATCAGATCTTATGGTGGGAGAGCATTTTGGTGACAGTGACCACAACAGCCTCGCATCTGCATAACTTGGCGAAGGAGAGGATTAGGCAAAATGGGAGGATATTTAATTGGGGAAGAGAAAACTATGATGCAATTAGACATGAGTTCGGAAGCATGGATTGGGAGCAGGTCTTCCATGGTAAAGGCACTAGAGACATGTGGAGACTGTCTAAGGAACTGTTGTTGCAAGTGATTAATAAATACGTTCCTCTGAGACAGGCAAGAAGTGGTAAGATAAATGAACATTGGAGAATGAGAGCTACGGAGCTTCTCGTCAAAAAGAAAAAGGTAGCTTGCATCAGGTGGAGGAAGCTAGGGTCAAGCTCAGCTCCAGAGGAGTACAGGCAGGCGAGGAAGGAGCTCATAAATGGTCTGAGGAGAGCCTGGAGTGGGCACGATAAAGCCTTGTCGGAACGGATTAGGAAGAACACAAAGTCATTTTACTCTTATAAGAGGAATAAGAGAGTCGTGAAAGAAAGAGTCGGGCGGATCAGTGATAGAATAGGGAATTTGTGTGTGTAGTCTGGGGAGGTAGGGGAAGCCCTAAATGAGTTTTTTGATTCTCTCTTTACGAAAGAAACGAATTTTGTAGTGAATCAAATCTTTGAAGAGCAGGTATGCATGCTGGAATGGATAGAGATAGAGGAAGCTGATGTGCTGAAGAGTTTATCAAACATTAAGATTGACAATTCGCCAGTCCCGGACCAGATTTGTCCTCGGCTGCTTTGGGAAAGGAGAAATGAAATTGCTTCGCCACTTGCGAAGATCTTTACATCCTCGCTCTCCACTCGAGTCGTACCTGTGGACTGGAGAGAGGCAAATATAATTCCTCTCTTCAAGAAAGAAAATAGTGAAATCCCCGGCAATTACAGACCAGTAAGTCTCACGTCTGTGGTCTACAAGTTGTAAGAACGAATTCAGAGGGATATGATTTATGGCCATCTGGAAGAGCATGGCATGATTAAATGCAGTCAATATGGCTTTGTGAGGGGCAGGGCAGGCCTCACAAACCTTATCGCGTTATTTTGAGGATGTGACTAGAAAGGTTAATGAGGGTCGAGCTTTGAATGTGGTGTATATGGATTTCAGCAAGGAATTTTATAACGTTCTCCATGGTAGGCTCTTCAGAAGGTCAGGAGGAATGGGATACAGGAGATCTTAGTTGTCTGGATGCAGAATTGGCTGACCAACAGAAGACTGCGAGTGGTAGTAGAAGGAAAATATTCTGCCTGGACGTCAGTGGGGAGTGTTGTTTCACTCTACTGTTTGTAATTTTTTAGAATGACTTGGATGAGGAGATTGAAGGATGGGTCAGCAAGTTGGTAGTCGACACAAAGTTTGGTGGTGTGGTTGACAAGCTGTTGAAGGCTAGAGCATGACATTGACAGGATGCAAAGATGGGTTGTGAGGTGACAGATGGAGCTCAACCAGGATAAATGCGAGCTGATGCATTTTGGAAGGTCTAATTTCAAAGCTGAGTACAAGATTAAGGATAGGATTCTTAGCAGTGTGGAGGAACAGAGAGATCTTGATGTGCAGGTACACAGATCGCTTAAAATGGACACCCAAGGGTTGTTAAGAAAGCAGATGGTGTTTTGGCTTTCATGAACAGGGAGCTTGAGTTTATGAGTTGTGAGATCTTGTTGCAGTTCTATAAAAATTTGGTGAGATCACACTTGGAATACTGCATTCACTTCTGGTTGTTCTATTATAGGAAAGATGCGGATGCTTTGGAGAGGGTTCAGATGAGGTTTACAGGGATGCTGCCTGGACTGGAGGGCTTATCTTATGAAGAGAGGTTGACTGAGCTCTGGCTATTTTTATTGGAGAAAAGGAGGAGGAGAGGGGACCTAATTGAGCGAAACAAGATAATAAGAGGCACAGATCGAGTCGATAGCCAGAGACTATTTCCCAGAGCAGAAATTGTTAACACGAGGGGTCATAGTTTTTACCTGATTGGAGGAAAGTATAGAGGTGATATCAGAGGGGGGTTCTTCACAAAGAGTTGTGAGAGCATGGAATGCGTTGCCAACAACAGTTGTGGAAGCAAGTTCATTGGGGACATTTGAGGTACTACTGGACATGCATATGGTCACAGAAATTTGAGGGAGCATACATGAGAATCAGTGGTCGGCACAACATCGTGGGCTGAACGGCCTTTTCTGTACTGTACTGTTCTATGTTCTATGTTGTATGCTACGAATCTACACCCCTAATTACTTCATCTGAAACAATTTTGCGGGTAACCTCAAAACCCAGAGAGCTGTCGAGATTTGTAGTGAATGGAAAATAATCTTACAATATCTTTAAGCAGAAGTAAAATATTTCCATTTGATTCAGACACAATATACTTTATTTGCACTTTCTCTGAGATAACCCACAATTTAAAAAATTAAATGCTACGCAAAACGCTCTAGAAATGCGAAATATCTCATTTTAACTTTGTCCAAATTCAATATTGTGAAGGCTCCATTAAATGTACTTCCATTTTTGAGTGCACTGTAAACATTGAGACTGTGTGCATGAACTTTATCGTCTTCCAGGAATCCCTTTAAATTATCAGGTACCTATTACACTTAAGTGTTTCAGAATAACGTCTCACGCGAATCTAAGCATAATATTTGTAACGAAGACTCATTGGTTTCGAAATTTCTGACTTTCGGGCTCATTAGTTTCGAAAATCCCGGCACTCACGAAAATTAATTATTACAAACTACGTCGGCAGCACTGAGATGCGGTATCAATAAATGGCTTAATGTGTTGATGGTTGCTCATCCATTATTATGTTGCAACGTTGCATGGGACAAATAAGTTCCACTTTTCAGTGTCTCCCTTTCCTGAAAACACAAACAAGTTCCATCCACTCCACGTCAAGCAGAATGGGTTTATTTGAATTATGTTTATGAAGAAAAACAAAGAGTTGGGACGAAAACGCCGGCATGTCATTACTTCATCCGTCTCTCTTCCTTCTTGAAGGAAGGGAATGTTCATCCCTTTGTTAAATTGGGTTTTCCTAATCTTTTTGCACACGGACAATTCCATTTCCAGCATTCCAATATTCCTATCATAGAACATAGAATATAGAACACAGCACAGAACCGGCCCTTCGGCCCTTGATGTTGTGCCAATCTGTGAACTTATCTAAACCCATTCGCCCATCACCGTCCCAGCATCATCCATGTGCTTATTCAATGGTTGTTCAAATCTCCCTCATGTTGCTGAGTCAACCAATTGACAGGCACGTCATTCCACGCCCTTACTACTCTCTGATAAAGAATCTGTCACTGACATCTGTCGTAAATCTATCATCCCTCAATTTGTAGTTATGCCCTTCGTACACGCTGATGTCATTATCCTGGGACATAGATATTCATTGGCTATCATATCTAATCCTCTGATCATCTTGTACATCGCCATCAAGTCTGATGTTCGCCTTCTTCTTTCTAAAAAGAACAGACACAAGTCTTTCAGCCTTTCCTCATGAGACCTTCTCTCCAGCTCAAGAAACATCCTGTTAGTATCCTCTACACTATTTCCAATGCTTCGACATCCTTACTGTAATGGGGCGACCAGAACTGTTCACAATATTACAAGTGTGGTCGCAGTAGCATTTTGCATAGGTGCAGCATTACATTACAGCTCGAGAACATAATCCATCTACCAATACAACGTATCACACCGTATGCCTTCTTGAAAGCACTGTAGACCTTGGGTGGCAACTTCCAGGGATGTATGTACATGGAATCCAAGATCCCTCTGCACATTCACACAACCAAGAATCTTTCCATTGACCCAGTATTCTGCATTCCTGTTTTTCTTCCCAAAGTGAATCGCATTACATTTATGTGCATTGAACTTCATTTGCCACCTGTCAGTCCAATTATGCAGTTTATTCAAGTCCCCCGGCAACCTGCAACATTCTTCCACAAAGTCCACTACTCAAGCGATTTTAGTATCATCTGCAATCATCCTAACCCATCCACCTATGCCCCCTTCTAAGTCGTGTATGAATTCACAAATAGCAGTGGTCCCAAAACAGATATTTGTGGCACATCAATTGCAACAAGACTCCAGCACGAACACATTCCATTAAACTCCACTCGTAGCCTTTTTACAAAAAGCCAATTCCGAATCCAAATTGCTCTCTCACATGCAATCTCATGCCTTCACATTTTCTGCAACAGCTTACCACGTTGAGCCTTATCGAAGGCTTTACTGAAGTCTCTTTGCACTCGACATCAACTTTCCTACTCTCATGAACATGTTTGGTCACCTTCTCAAATACCTCAATCTGGTTTGTGAGATATGACCTGCCCTTGACGAAACCATGTTGACTACATAAATCAAATTATGGCTTGCGAGATGCTTATAAGTCATATCTGTAATAACCTATTCCAAACGCTTTTCTATAACAGACGTAAGGCGTACTGGTCTGTAATTACCCGGGTCAGCTCGACTGCCATTCTTGAACAAGCGCACAACATTTGCAAACCTCCTGACTTCTGGTACGGAACCTATAGGATAGACGACACAAAGGTCAAAGCCAAAGACTCTGTCGTCTCCTCGCTAGCTCCGCAGAGAATCCTCAGATAAATCCCTTCGAGAACTGGGGACTTGTCTACTTTCAGTCCTTCCAGAATTAATATATCACTTCCTTACTAAGTTCAATCCTTTATCGTCTAATATCTCATATTTCGTTCTTCTGCTCAACAATAGTCTCATTTTCCACAGTGAAAACCAATGAGAAATATTTGTTTTGCACCTCTCCGACCTCCACAGGGTCCATACACAGCTTCCGAATTCTACTTTGACCGGCCCTATTCCTACTCTGGTCATCCTTTGGTCCATCACAGGCCGAGAGAAAAATGTAGAATTCTCCTTTATTCTACCTGCTAAAGACTGCTTATGTCATCTCTTTTCTCTTCTCAATTCTCTCTTTCAGTCCTTCGTAGTTAATGTGTAATTCTCCATTGCCTCAAAAGAACTATCTCGTTTCATCGCCACATACGCGTCCGTATTCCACTGAACACGAGATGCAATTTATGCAGTAAAACACGGTTCCGTTAACTTATCTCTTCATCCCTGCCTGACAGAGACGTACATATCATGGACACACACCGTCATTTCCTTAAAGCAGCTTCACATTTCGATTGTTCCCATCCCCTACATTTTGCTTCCCCTTTTCTATGCATCCTAAGTCTTGTCAAAACTTCCAAACCATCTGCTCTCAGAAAGTTCCAGTCGATATTTGGAAAATTGAAATCACCCATAACGACTACCCTGCTACATCTGCATTTTTCCACAATCTGATTTGCAATACTCTTTTTCCATCCTCCCTGTTCTTTCTCAATATTCTAAACCCTGGAATAACAAGCAAACATTCGTGTCCCTGTGAAAGCTACGTCTGTGTTATGGCCACAACACCATAGCCCCGGGTACTGATCCATGCTCTCAGTTCGTCACTGTTATTTCTGACACTCCTTGCGTTAAAACAGACGCACTTTAACTGAGCCCTTTGTTTCATCGCGTGGGAAAAAAATCCCAATACATTCACTACATCCTGTCCGTGCCCCATCTGCAACTGTCCCCTCTCAGATATGTAGCTCTGATTCCCAAACCCGCCAAACTAATTTAAATGCTCCCGAATCAAATAACCAAATCACCCTCCCAGGACATTCGTGTCCCTCCAGTTTATGTACTGATTCCATTTTGGCCCGCAGGTATCCCGATGATCTAAATATCAGAAGCCTTCTCTCCTGCACCAGCCTCGCAGCCACGTGTTAATTGCATTCCCCGACTGTTCCTCACCTCTCTATCTAATGGCAGCAACAGCAAACCCGTGATCACTACTCTACGCTTTTCAACTTTCAACCTAGGTCTCTGCAGTCACATTTCAGATCCTCAATCCCGATCCTGGCTATGGCATTGTAGCTAATATGTTCCCCGATTTATGGCTGCTCACTCTCTCCCTTCAGAATCTTGTAAAACTGATTGGCGACATCCCAGAGCCTGGAACTGCGAAGGAAAATTACCTTCCGGGAGTCCCGTTCCGGACCAAAAAAAAACTACTGTCAATCCGTCGAACTGTTGGATCTCCTACCACGAGCGCTTTTCTATTCTGCCTCCTTCCCTTCTGAGCCACACTGCCAGGCCCCGTTCCAGAGACCTGACAACTACGGCTTTCTGCTGATAGGCCATACCGACCAGCAGTAAGCAAAGGGGTAGAGTTATTTCGGAGGGGAACGGCCACAGGGGATCCCTGCTCTGACCATCCCTTCCATTTCTTCCCTTCCGGCATTTGTTCAATAGTCCCGATGGGGGATGAGGATTGTTGGACTAGAAGGCAGCGAGTTGTAAATGTTCGTGTCTTTTCTTCCTCGTGGTAAATTTGATTTTTCCAAACTGTACTTGTTGTATTAATGCCTCTTCTGTTTACTCAGAGCTTTTGGAGTGTTGAAGAAGTGAATTTCGGTGTTTTACAAAAGGTAAAAGAAGCAAAACTGTTGGAATTGCTCGTTAAGATGGAGTTAGAGTTACCTTCTTATCATCACCATAAGAAAAGGAGATATAATTACAACAATAGCTCAACATTTATATTTGATGGAAATGGCATTGGAGTATTTGGAGATGGCTAAAATTCAATTGAAAATGACACAGCTTGAGTTAAAGACAAAAGAAAAATGAAGAAGAAAATAAATGAAACGGCTTGAATTAAGAAAAAGATCAAAATCTAGTATACAAAAACCGAAAAATAGAATTACGTTAGCAGTACTAAAAGAAAATGAGAGATAAGAAAGAGAAAAGGAGACAGAGCAGAGGTAGCAATTGGGCGGGTGGGTGTTTCAACATCATAAATTATCATTGGACGTGAAAGCCAGCTTTAAAGGATTGAGATGAAGACTGAAGGTAAGCTTAGTGGGGAAGTGAGTGAAGGTGAGGAAACACATGGTAGCCAAAGTCCTGGTGAGCATCTGTTCAAATATATTCAAGCATTGTCTAAGGTTTATGAGAAGGATATGGAAGCCTTTGTTGTCTTAGTTGAGAAAGTGGTTAAGGGATGATGTGGCCAGTGACCATGCGGATTTTGTTGATTCAAACATAACTGATAAACAGAGCTCGTGAAGTATTTGTATCACGATCAGACGAGGTATCCGGGATGTATGAGAGGGTGAATAAAGCCAATTTAATTGCATGTGAACTTGGACTAGAAGTCTGCAGACAACGTTCCAGAAGTCTCACTAGCGTCCCTGGTCACACCTGAACTCCGTTTGAAAAGACCAACCAAAATAATTTTGCTGGATGGATAAGGGTGTTAAAATGCAATAAATCTATGATATGTTAAGAGAGACGATTATTTTGTAAGAGTTCAAAAATTCACTTCCTAAGATAGTGAGAAGTCTCATGGAAGAGCAGAGCATTAAAACGTCATGATTAGCGGTTAAAATGGTTAGTGTTTATAAGATGGTTCATAAATCGAAGTTAGGCTTCCAACATCAACTTCAGTGAATGAGGTACAGTAATGGGAGTAAAGCGAAATCCTCATGTGGTAAAACAAAAATAGAAGATCGCCAGGATAATTTACCACAGGGCAAAAAGGAAATCCTTGAAGCAGAAAGAGAAATTATAAAGCTCAGGTATCTTCACTGCAATAAAGCAGGCCACGAGAAATTTCAACGTTTGTTGGTTAAAAAAACACGAGGAAGACAGATGTAGGAAAACAGGATAAGTCAGTGAATTTTGTTGGAATGCAAACAGAAAGTACAATGGAGTCGAAAAATGTGCACCAGAATGTACAATGTGGTCGTAGGTTAGTTCAGGCTGAAGAGGCAGATCTTCTTAAAACATATACCTGCGAAATTAAAGTTCACTTGCAGAGGCCAGGAGGAGCAGGTAAAGAGGTTACAATATAAAGAAGCACAAGATCCTATCAACCTTCGAATTTGAAAGTTGAGGACAGGTGGACCTCTAAAGGGCCATTACGAGATAAAGTGCTCTTAAAACGATTTCACGGTGAGACAGGAAGTATTCAACCATGTCGAGTGAGGTTTGGGAGTCCACAGAAAAAAGCGCGAGTATTTATGGCAGGAGCCCTGAACATTTGCTGAACTCCAGGAGTGTAATTTGTCCTTGCTAATGATGTATCTGCTGCACAGGTAGGAGTTCTACATACTGTGGTTGAAAGGTGAGGGCAAATAAGAAAGTTGAAGGGGAATTCTCAGAGACCCTTTTTGACATGAGCATATTGAGAACAAAGTAGACATTTTTATCTCACAGCAATTGACTGAGTTGCAGCAGGAAAATCAAAAACCAAAGCACTTTATCATAAACCATACACAGGGAAATATTGCGAATGTATTTTAGTGTGATTATGTTAAATATATGCCTTTTGAGGAAATCTGGACCATCATATATTCAGGCAGATGAGAATTTGCAGAAGTTCATCAAATCGCATTGCCAGTGACTTTCCGAGGAGATATTGGGGTAGCACATGAACTGCCAGGAGGCGTCATTTCGAGTCAAGAAACTCAAGCTAAAATGCAAAATCATTTTTGTTTTTGCCTGGACTGCACAAGGATGTAATTGAATTTCGCTAGATATAACATACATGTCAGCTCATTGGAAAAACATAGACAGTAATAAAACCCGCATTGTTAATAACTGTACCTGCTTTTGAGAAACCTTTTCCAAGTGCCTCAATTGATTGCCAGCGACCCGTACTTAAACAAAAAGTGCAATTCCATATTTGCTAACAATCATAAATGCTCACGAGATTTCCAGAATCCATTCCATACGCAGTGTCATCGCTAAAAGGATTGTGGAGGATCTACTCAAACGTTTCACTAGATATGGAATACCAAGTGAGAAATAGTCAGACTAATTGCCAAACTTTGCATCAGAATTATTCAAAGACGTTATGCACAATTTAGAACGGAGTAATTCAAATCTGTTACATGTCAACTAGAATTGCAGAGAACACTCGAAAGTTGGCATCAAACATTCATGAACACGCTGAAGGCATACTGTCAAACCGGTCCAGATAATTGTGAAAAAGAAATACTGTTTGAATGTTTTGCCGTCAGAGATGCTCCAAAATAATCATCCATTTGCACTATTGTTTGGGCATGAAGTGAGAGGAACGCTATAATTAATCAAGGAGAAAGTTATAAGTCTTCATTCGGAGACCGTATATTTGGACTAAGTGTCAAATTTTCTGGAACGACAAAGAAGATCAGGGGAGTTGGCTAGAAAGTATTAAAATGTGTCACAGCATGCAATGAAACAGGAAGCAGACAATAAATCAAAAATTCGCCGTTTTGCTCTTGGATATAAGGTATTAATTTTACTTCCAGTAACAGGTACACAGTGAAAAGCAATGTTTAGTGGTCCCTATCAAGTCAAAAGGAAAAGGGAGAACCAAGATCAGAGGATTCTGAAATAGACATTTCACAGATTAAATTGGACAACGTGGATATTGTTAAAAATTGGTATAAAACTTATTGAATCATCTTTTAGAGTAAAACCAAAATTACCTGAAAGAATATTTTGCTAACAAATGGGAAGACAAATGGAAAGAAGCTGGAAAATACTGACTAAATTATACATGATTTAGAACTAGGAAATACTGTTCTGATAATGCAACTGCTGTATCAGCGTAAACCTCAAATCAACACAATTTCAAAAGGTGGTTGAACGCATGTTCCAAGTGAACATAATAGAATTGTGTTAGACACTGGAGCTCATCCGTCGTAATGTTTCCAAAACCAGAAGGCATCTCATGGTTATTTGTTGTCTACCACAAATTTAATGGACTTGGAACGTCTGAACCGTATCCAATTCCCCTTGTGGAAGATTGTGTTTAACGAGGGGGCAACAACTTATATTTATAAGTTGGACATGCTCAGAGGGCACTGGTAGTTAACATTGTCAGAAAGAGTGAAGACCATTTTGCTTCCCGTAACGCGGAATGAATTACACCAATTTTAATTCATGCCATTTGTCACGGAAAATGCACCAGCCACATTTCAAACACAAACCAACAAGATCATTACCGAATTAACAATTTGTTTCGATTACCTGGTGACTTTAATTAACACATGAAGGAACATTTGTAACATTTATCAGAATTATTCAATCGACAATGGGAGACAGGCTTGCTGATAAATCTGGCTAAGGGTGCATTTTCCAAAGCCCAAGTCACATCCTGTGCCATGCCACTAAACATTCACAAAATGCCTCATGGGCTGCAAAAACGTAGTTTCGTAGTTTCCCATACCATCGACGAAACGAAGAGTACCACCGTTCCTGGGATTGAATGGATTTATTCAGACGATCGTTCAAAATTTGAGTTCTATGTCTGCTGTACTCAGTGAGTTGCACGAAGATTCAGTGGACAGCGGACTGCCAGAACACAATTGAGATCCTGAAATCTCTGACACCCCTGCCTCAGTATTATCCACATCTAAATACGCAAAGCCTTTCCAGATGTCTATCTATCCAATTGATTTGGATGTCGGTGCTGTGTTCGTTCTGGAAGTCAGGAGCACGCAATACATTTAATGGGTATTTCTCCAGGATATTGAGCATTCAACAGCAGAAGTATTCGACAATGGAAAGGCGACTTTGAGATTTCGGTTGGCATTACAGTATTTCAATGTTCGTCTTACCACTAAAGCAATCATATGCACTGATCCTAACACATTGTACGATTGTAGAGAGAATTAAGGTCAAAAATAACAGTCTATCTTGATGGATCTTGGTGTTGCAGCCACTCCATTTGAAAATCGTGCACGTGGCAGGACGAGAAAACATGATAACCAACATATTGTGAAGAATTGGTCGACAAGTGGAAGTGTCTGCTGGCAGCCGTAACGAGCTTGAAATAGAATGTAATATCGCATGTTTACATGGTTACAGTCAATGTAACATGTCTGTGTTGTCGTGTACCAACAATCGAAATTTAAAGGGTTTGAAAATGAAGGCATCTTTGGATATTGACGTTTCAGTTCTGTTTTCAGTAGGGAGACGTGATGTTGTTGCTCATTTAACAAGATTGTAATGTTTTGGTTATTTTTCAATAAGGGTCATTATGTCAGATTGTCTGTTATGTCTGAACTGAAAATGTGTTGCTGGTTAAAGCACAGCAGTTTAGGCAGCATCCAAGGAATAGGAAATTCGACGTTTCGGGCATAAGCCCTTCATCAGGAACCGAAGCGTCGAATTTCCTATTCCTTGGATGCTGCCTAACCTACTGTGCTTTAACCAGCAACACATTTTCAGCTGTGATCTCCAGCATCTGCAGACCTCATTTGTTACCCCTGTTCTGTCTGAACTGCCATTTAATAATGGTGAGTCGATGCTGCCTAAGTCAAAAATGAAAAAAAAGGCTTTCAGTCTTTTTTAAAACACGTGTGCAATGAAAGGGGAGTGGTTAAATCTCCAAGTTGAGGATGTTTTCTTGTTTTGGGTTAACTTTACCTGGTCCCGAAAGAAACAGCTCCATGCTGATCCTCTCTGTTTCTGACTTGTCGCTCCTGTGTAATCCTCCGTTTGAATTTACCATTTTCCCAAGGGGTGTGGTTGTGTGATGTCGCAGGAAATAGGAACAGCTCTTTGTTATGTTACGTTTTAGTATCGGTTGCGTTTTTAAATAGTTCTGTTCTTTTTTTGTCTGTGAGAAAATAAATTCTGTTTTGATTAAACCCGAGTGGTTTGACCAACTGCTTCGCTCCTGGAATATTCACCTGACATCTGTTGAAAACAACTGGAAAATTAGGTTCAGGGCTCCCTTCCTGCAATGTATTGTGTGGTCTGGCCAGGACCATAACAGTGTTAATAGTTAATAGTTAATAAGGCATTAGACCACAATCTCCACAATGTTTAGCATTGGCCATATCCAGTGAGTTGGTCTCTGATGCCAATCTGTTTGTACAATGTTTACTTCTCCTAAAACAGGCTGTAAAATAATTCTGCACATCTCTACCGATAATGCTGGATAAACAATGGAGTATCTTTGAACCAAACTGCACTCTAAATATGAGATAAGGATATCTGTTTCCAAGGAGAGTTCCCAGAAGACGAGAACAGGTGCAGGACAATTAAATGACGCAGGACGCTTTGCTGAAGACGAGGTAGAGTGTCTGTTTTCCAAACCAGGACATTGCAATGACCATTGCATGGATTCAGGTTTTGTTTGAATGGGAGCTTTGCTGTACCGAATTGGACGGATTGCGTGAGTCCCTGCCAAATAGTCAAGTTCATCTCATTGTGTTGGGTATCCAACCTGTGATGTCGTGATTGGATTTTCAGCACACCACGTGGTGGCATGTTGAAAATCACCATTGTTCAGATTGTCGGAATGTTAAAATGCCCTGTCACTTTTTTGTTCATATCATGGAAACCATCCATTCCTGGACAGTGTAGGGTACTTCAGTGAGCTGTACTGTAGATTATCTAGTGCAGATGCACAATTCTAGACGTAATCTCAACTATGAAGGCTCCAAAAGCAATGCAAGAATTTTGCAAACCATGTTCGAATTAAGTTCCTTCTATTCATGTTTTCAATATTTGCGGGTGTCTTTTTGTGCATGTTATGGTTTTATGGGAATATCCAGTCAGTCAGACTAATCAATAAAGCAGAAGAAATCAAATACCGCCTCCGTCAATAAATCATAGAATACACAACCATATCTTTCTCTATGCCTTTTCAAAGTGGCAGGGAATCATTCCAGAATGTAACTTTTTTCGCTGAGCTGATAGGTTTGTTCTCAGACGTTTGGTCGCACCATGCCAGTTAATATCATAAGTGAGCCTCTGTTGAAGCACTGGTGCTCTGTCCCGTTTACTATTTACGTTTCGTGGTCTGTTGCGATGGGTGATATCAATTCCAGTTCATTGTCAGAGTGTTTGGGAAATGGGGCCCAATGGATTTGCTTCTTAATGGAATTCTTGTTTGAATGCCACTCCTCCAGGAATTCCCATGAATGTCGAGGTTAGCCTGGAACAGGATGTATACACTGTCCCTGTCGAAATGGTGACCCTCATCGTCTCTGTATCAGAATACCATAAGAATTTTGGTATCTAGTTGATACTCGTGATTCCTTGTGGTTAGTCAACTGCCAGTCGGTTCAATGTAGTGTTTGTTGCAGTCCCTGCAGTGCATTTCATACATAAGCAAAAAGCGGGACAGAGCACTGGCACTTCATCAGAGGCTCACTGCCGTTGTTACTAAGCACGGTGATAAAACCTCTGTGAAAGTATTGCCCAACTCAATGAGGAAACATAGAACGTGCACCACAAGTTGACCTACAAATCTGCAGAGAAATGCCAGGTATTTCAGGAGTACCGACTCATTAATATTCATGTGATATGGAACAACAATTACCTTGTGTGAAAATCTCTTTCAGTCTGAGCTCATGCGCGGACAAATATTTATCAGTAACTTGAACTTCCGTTGTTCTTTTTTGCCTTTCTCTCTCTTACAGTTTGTCTGTTGGTGATTGCATTGCTGGCTTGGGGAAACTGTGGTCTTTCTAAATGCACCACTCGATATCTGGTGGCCATGGCAACGTCTGATCTTCTCTTCATTGTTTGTGGTATAGTACTTTTACGATTTCGCACATATTATTATCCAAAGTGTTTCCTGGACATCACCCCTGTTTGTAGTTTCGTCCATGTCCTGAGCCGTTTGACCATTGACTGTTCTGTCTGGTTCACTGCTGCTTTTACTTTTGATCGAATGGTTGCCATTTGTTTTCATCAGATGAAAATTAAGTATTGCACAGAGAAAACTGCAATGAGGATTCTAGCAACGATCTGCATTTTCTTTTCTTTAAAAAACATTCCATTCTACTTTCGATATAAACCAGGAATTATCAGCAACAATATTCCATGGTACTGTTATACCAAGTCCAGTTATTTTAAAGACCGTCGGTGGGCAAGCTTTAAATATTTTGCAGAATTTCTAACACCATTGCTCCCAGTCACTTTCGTTCTTTTTATCAACGTTCTGACAGTGAGACGTATCTTTGAGGCTGTTGAGGTTCGTAAGGGACTGCAGGGGCAGACGAAGACAGAGAATGACTCGGAGATAGAGAGCCGACGGAATTCCGTGGCTTTACTCTTTGCCATATCCGCCAGCTTCATACTTCTCTGGTTGGTGTATATTCTATATGTATTTCAAGCCGGTTATTCCTTACATTCTGCTGCTTTTAATCTCTTTGAACAGGTCGCATTTATGCTTCGGAACCTCAGTTGCTGCACAAATGCATTTATTTATGTGGTGACACAGAAGAAATTCAGAGCTCAGTTAAAGTATGTTGTGAAATATCCCGGCAGCAAACTAATTCAATGGATGAATAAATCTAACTGAGAGCCAACATTACAAACAATAGACAATAGAATGAGAAGGCCACGTGCGGAATGCACCGAAATGAGAACGAGGAGTATCAACGTGATAACATTCGTTTTCTAACAGGCGACGAATGATTCCATTTGAGTAGTAAAACGAAAGATATTGATGGAACAAAGCCAGTGCAAAATATTGTGAGCAGTGAGCAACACTTAGGAGATATCTGAACAACAAAAGCATAATTACAAGAGGTACTAGGCATGCCAAACTGTCAATTTATCCCAAGCAATCCGTTCTCAGTGAGTGAATCAGATCCAAAGATAAATGACTTGGAGGAAAGTAACATTGAACACAGCACGCCAAACTGGGAAACTCAATGACAGTCTCCTGTCTACTCTTCCACACTGAACTCACTGATCCACACATCTGGACAGAAATTTAAAAAACAGGATATTGATTAAATAAATTAAACAGCATGCTTTAAAAAGTCTGTCTTTTGATTTTAAATCCCTTTTCTGCTATACTTTGATCAGTTTGTTCCTATTTAGCTCCCCCGGCCTAACGGTATCATTCGTTTCATATACACGTTTCTTTCCACGAAACAGCTGTTGTGTTGATGAGGGAATCCGAGGTCCAATCAAAGGGGTCACGAACAGACGGTCCCCGAAGGCTGGCATGGGGTTGGATGAGATAGATGAGCTCAAATCTTCAGTTTTTACACAAAAATATTTTGTGTCTCTCACTACCTCCCTCAAGCTCAGCAGGAATTGACTCTGAATGAATCCTGTTTGTTTCTAACTGCATATTTCAACTTGAGCTCAATTCAAAAAGATACTGCATTATCACCAACAATGTTTGTTTCCATCTGCAACACAACATCTAAACCCATCCATGCCTGAGCTTATAATTGGTGAGATAGTCATTCATTCCACTGTTACCTCTGGAGCCGGGTATTCAAGTGTCACATCGGCCTGACGCCTGATTAGAAACTCCATACATTTACATTGATTAAGTTCCTTCCACCCTCCTGATTTGTTTTCTCAGCAAATTCAATGTCTTGATCATCCAAAGACTATCGTAACATTCGTCATATTAAACTCCAAATTTTCGATTTTCATTTGTTACTCACATATTTTAACATTTCATGTTGTCCACTGATTTCATGCCTTTTTTCGGGCTGACATAAATGTTGTTTTATAAATGATCTATGATAGTGTTTCTTCTTGTATTATGCTATAAATGTTATGAGCTGCTGTAAATGTTATTAGCTGCTGTAGATGTTAACAGCTGATGTGATGGTTAAAAAGTTACATATTGCATTGCAATACATCAAATGAAATGGCAGATAATAATGCCAGAAGAAAAGGCAAGACTGAGAATTGGGAACAATTCAGGACCCAATAAAGAAACACCTAAAAACTGATTAGGGGAAGGACAGAATATGAATGCAGCCTTCTCTCGAAGCCAAGATCATTCTAACATTCCCAGCCCATTGGCATCTCATTTGTTAACTCCCCAACCTTATATCAGGCAATGTTCATTGCAGCCATGTCAAGATGTAAATTGTCCATCGTGTTGATTTCCAACCTGCTCCAGAGCTGGTCCCATTGCCTCTGAACAATGCGACTGGACTCCCAAGTCCGATTTCTAGACACATTTCAATAAGTCAATGCTTGTTTCGATCATCAAGAGCACATTGGACTGTCACTCAGTGTGAGATCACTGTGTTACAGTTTCTGCCTTTCAACCTTGCTGCGAGCTGTCTCAAATTTCGTTTATTATTACATCCCCACCATCCTATCGTATTCATTGCCACCAACATGGAGCAATACCTCGGCCGTTTGATCCTGCTCCAGCAGAACTTCCTGCAGCTGTTCTGTGATATCCTTGACGATTGCAGCACAGCGGTTATCAGAGCACTTTGAAGGTATGTTAATAAGTGTGGAAATTGAAGCATGTTCCTCTAATGAAAGAACACAATACCAATACTGCATGCCCACTCTTCTCGCTCTATTTCTGTTCAGATAAGGCATTTCATGCTGTCGCTGATATGTCTGTGTCTGCATTTCTCCGATGAATCCTTTCCATCACAAGTGCCAAAAGTAGGAAACTGGTGTGGGATTTGGATACTCTCGGTCGACTTCTGAATTGTCATGCATTCCCACTTTGCACGCACACCCCAAATCGATTGTGTGACCACCGACACAAATGTGTTATTTCCCTAATCCTCCTATCCTGCAAGGGGCACAGTCCCTCTTGTTCCAGGAAGTAGAGAACTGTTTATGCAGACTATGACATTTTCTGCAGATATGTTTATCTCTTCGACATTGAGCGTCCTAGAATCTCACATTTCGCCGGATGACCACTTCTGATTGGTGGAGCTGTCTGAGCATAATCGAAAGTTTCTGACCAGTTACAACGTGTTGAACCCCTAACCATTTCGTCTCAAACATCTCCTTCCGCTGCATCATGTTAGTTACCAAATATTGAGTGTTGCCCAACCAATGAAAAAAAAATGAAATGTATTCCCTCTTTGACGCAATCTCCCATTCATCAAATATACTCTCTGAAACATCACCGCTTTGAGATCTGTCAATTTCTCCTTGTTCCTGTACTACAGCTGCTTTGATAACACAGCACAGAGCTCATTTTGCACCATAAAGACACACTCCTTGCCATTTGGAAAGTTCAGAATAAGCGCCTACCTTGGGAATAATTGGTACTTCAAACAGGAAGAGTCTCACACTTTATCCAGCATGTGTCGTACCTTTTCTGGGAATGCGTGAGACCAATAGTGCAGGTAGAGCTTTACTCTGTAACATGACATCGGATTGCTTTACTGGGGAATGTGTAGAGATCTCGCTTTGTGTCTGACGGCTATTTTACTTGGACAGAGCATGTAAAAAATGAGCCTTCCGGAACAGTAAATTTTATCCTATACTAAAGATTGCGTGAAAATGTACCAATCATGCATTATCTCTCTACAATACTGAACATTAATTGCAATTTTCCAGACAATTACTGACGTGTAGCATGTATTTTCCTTCTCTATGTGATACAGTTATCTGGTCGTCACATGATCCTGTTTCAGGTGCACAGCATAATTTCCTGTTCAAGCCTGTTAGAAACAATAGGGAAGGAAACTCTCACATTTCATTGTCATCACCATCAAACTGGTTTCTGCACATTCTGTTCAGATCATGTCTTCACTCGATACACTTCCACATTACTTTGATGATTATGAAACATCAAACTTAAATAAAAACTTTTCAATTCTCTGTTCGTGACAAAACTTCAGACATTTCAATATGACACGATCTGGTAAAAAGAGTGATTTATAACTGTGTATGATTTTTGTGAATCTGCAGGATCGCCATCTTTGGAACTGACCGCTCACAATTAAATGTACAGTTAAAGCTGCAATGCAGGAATCAGTACAAAATAATTTGTGGCACGATCATAGAATCACAGAGTCATAGAGCATGGAACCTGACTATTTGGTCCAATAAGTCCGTTCTCAACAGAATCCCAAAGTAATGTAGTCCTACCTGCCTGGTCCTGTTTCGTGAACCTTTATATATTACCTATTCATGTGTGTAATGTGATGTCTTTTCAATGTTGTAACTGTACCCGCATCCACCACTTCCGCACAACTGTTATTCTACACGCAAGCGATGCTCTGTGCAAAACGTTTACTTGTCATCCTTTCTTTAAATCTGTCTTCTTACCTTAAAAATGTACCCGCTCGTCTTGAAACTTCCCATCCTAGATTCGTAACATCAGAGAGACGTACAGCATGGAGAACGGCCTTTCAGTCCAATTCATTCATACCAACGACACAACCCAAATTATTCGAGTTCCTTTTGCCATCAATCTGCCAGAATTCCTCTGAACCATTCCTATTCATGAACCTCTCCAGATGACTTTGAAATGTTGTTCTTGTCGCAGTCTCCATCACTTCTTCTGGAAGCTCATCCAATACATGCACTAAGATCAGCGTGAAAACTTTGCACCTTACATCCTTTTAAAATCTTCCCGTCTAATCCTGCACTTCTGCCCTCCGGTTCTGGAGTCCACCACCCCAGGAAAAAATACCTTTTCTATTTGCTGTATCCAAGCCCCTCATGATTTGTAAACCTTTTTTTTCTGATCAACCCTTAGCTTTTGACGCTCCAGGTGAAAACAACCCCAGTCTATTCAGCCTCTCCCTACAGATCAAAACTTCCAGCTCTGGCAACATTCTTGGAAATATTTTCTCAACTCTATCAAATTTAATAATATCCTTCCTGTATGAGGCAGGCCAGAAATATGCATAATATTCCAAAAAAAGAGTGGCCAAATCAATGTCATGTACAACTGCAACATGAGCTCCCAACTCCTGTCCTCAATGCTCTGAACAATAAAGGAACGCATACCAAATGCCTTATTCACTATCCTAGCTACCTTCGACTCTACTTTCAAGAAAATATCAGCCTGCATTCCAAAGTCCCTTTGCTCAGCGATACTCCACTTACCATTAAGAGCATAAGTCCTGCCTCACATTTACCTAAATTAAACATCATCTGCCTCTCTTCAGTCCATTGACCCACCTGATGAAGGTTTCATTGTACTGCGAGTTAACCATATTCGCTGTCCACTGCACCTCCAATTTTGGTGATTTCTGCTAACTTACAAACTGCACCATCTATGTTTGCATCTTCCACACTCTCCCATCTCAGTATTGAAACACTCCTTATCACTGCAGCATGTGCCAAAAACCACATCAACACCTTATTTCTTTGCGAGTTTCAAGAAGATTTGTAGCTCAGATTGAGGTTCTGAACGTAAGTTTGCTCGGCGAGCTGGAAGGCTCTTTTTGAGACGTTTTGACACCACAGCATGAGTGAGTCTCAATTGAAGTTTCACTGGAGACGCGCTGATTATGGTAACTATTATGGTGAGGAAACGTTTGGAAACCAAGCTTCCAGCTCCACGTGCAAACTTACATCCTTAACTCCTTCACTCTGAAACTAGCTCCATCATGAAGAAACCTATTTCCGAAACTTCTGCAAGTACAATTCACATCCTCATCTCAGTAACCACTTCCTTTCTCTGTAGTCTCCCGGTTTCTGGATTATCCTCCCAGTGCCTAAGCCCCTCCCTATCTCTGTCAAAACTTCTAATGCCTGAAACTCTCTCAACTTCTGTATCATCCTTCAGCGATGCTGGGATTGGCTCAGACAGACGAGACAAGTAACATTTCGGATTAAAGGTGCTGAACCATGTTAAAAATCAATTCTTCATATTTTATCAGTTTAAGTAAGAGTTCATCATCCTGAGAATAAATCATTGAACACCAGTTCCTCATTTTCCCACAAAGTCTCAGTCAGTTCAAGGTGAGGAATTTTTGACTACTCTTTTAAACCTCGCCATCTTCTGCCTGATCATCTTGATGACAGTCTCTTCATAGCGTTGTGCTGTATTGGTGAAGTGAGGCTGTTTTGATCTTCTTTGTGATCCCATTCACTTCTGGAGAAATCAGCCGCAGACCCAGTTGGCGCAGTGACTTTGTCTTCCCTGTATTTACTCGTGCAGCCTCGTGCCTCAAGTCAAAGCCAGTTGAGAAACCGATTGTGATATTTCATCTCTCTCTGTGGTGTACACGGTGAGGTCACAGTTCTTCTGTGAGATCACACTTTGACCCATTTAGTTCAAGGGATGTCACCGCGGTCAAACGGTGAGCTAGTCAAACCCTACTTTTCTCAGATTACCGCATGTTTACATTGCAGAATGCACATAGCATTTCCAGACATAGACAGTGGAGTGGATGAATATTAATCAATAATGTGTCTGTGACAGTTTTATGTGTCTTCACTTAGTAATAGCTACTGACCATTTGTTAGTATTTCCTACTCAGTCGTAGTCCCCCAGGACTGGGCGAATGATCAGTGATGCGGCTGAGAATTAGGATCAGTCCCCTGCCTTCCTTATTTCTGCATGTTCCTCCAGCTCCATTGATGCCAAGCTATTTCTGTAACATCCAGTTGCCTTGTGGGAGATTCATTCTGAGCTTAAAGGTTGTTCATCAGTGATACGTAAAATGATATTTTTTATTTTCAGAGGATTCCGGATACGACATTTCCCTGAAAGGACACGCCCACAGCTGGAATTTTCAATTTATGTATGGCAACTGGGCAAGTGCCAGATGACTGGAGGAGGAAATAGTGGTTCCACTATTTTGAGAATGGCCTCAGAGATGAACCAAGGAATCATGTATCTCGGAGTTAAACTATTTAAATATACTTTCAGAAGAGGAGAATTAATACCCATTGGAACGGTATAAGTTAATTAGGGATTAACAGCATGGGTTTTTTAGATAGTGGTCATACGTAACAACTATTTAGAACTTCTTGTGTAAACATGGAGATGTGTGTGGATGAAGGAAGTTCGGTTGATGCAGTTTCTATACATCAAATATATCTATTTAGCAAAGCTTTTGACAAGGTCTTGCATGAGAGACTGATTAAGAAAGTGAAAGCACATGCGTTTGAGGGAATATTGTCAAGATGGATCAGAAACTGGCTGAGGAATAGGACAGAAAGGGGAGTGAAAGAAGGCTGTTTGACTGGGAACCCGTGCTCAGTTGTGTTTGTCCAGATAATCAGAGTTCCCAGCTAAAAACACCAGAGCAAATAAAGGATTCAACATTCATCTTCCCGAACATGTCCTCATCTATAACTCAAAACAACAGGTAGAGAATGGAGTTAGAGACAGATTAAAGCTCTCTCCACACTGTCTGCATCAAACATTTTCGGGAGGAGAAACGCACAGGAAACTTGGTAGGTGATGTTGCAGACACATATTTAAAGGAAAGGCACAATCCGAATAGAGATGTAAATGGTAAACTCAGTCTGCACTGTCTCCAACACACATTCCACACGCAGAAGCATACGCATGCTCAGTGATTTATCAAGCTGAACAGGGAGAATCAGAGGGATTCTGGATCCAACAAACAGTACTTCAATTCCATCTCAAACATCAAAATCTGCAAGTACAACAAACTTTTATCCACCCACCTCCATAACCAGCGCTCCTCAAACATGCCAGAAGATTCCCCCTGGCCTCAGAAACGCCATTAGCCATGCGGCTGATGCAGCTAACACCCCCACGCTGATTAGAACATAGAAAAATACAGCGCAGTACAGGCCCTTCGGCCCCGATGTTGCGCCGACCGAAGCCTACCTAACCTACACTGGCCCAATAACCTCCATATGCTTATCCAATGCCCACTTAAATGACCATAAAGAGGGAGAGTCCACCACTGCTACTGGCAGGGCATTCCATGAACTCACAACCCGCTGAGTAAAGAATCTACCCCTAACATCTGTCCTATAAATACCACCCCTTAATTTAAAGCTGCGTCCCCTAGTAACAGCTGACTCCATTAGCGGAAAAAGGTTCTCACTGTCAACCCTATCTAAAACCTTCACAAAACCATGCTGACTATCCTTGATCACATTATTCCTATCCAGATGTTCATAAATCCTATCCCTTACAATTCTCTCGAAGACTTTGCCCACAACAGAAGTGAGACTCACTGGCCTATAGTTACTAGGGCTATCCCTACTCCCCTTCTTGAACAAGGGGACCGCATTCGCTATCCTCCAGTCTTCTGGCACTATTCCCGTAGACAACGACGACATAAAAATAAAGGCCAATGGCTCCGCTATCTCCTCCCTAGCTTCCCAGAGGATCCTAGGATAAATGCCATCAGGCCCAGGGGACTTATCTATTTTCATCCTTTCCAGTATTCCCCAGACCTCTTCCCTACATACCTCAAGGCCATCCATTCTAATCACTTGTGACTCAATATTCACATCAGCAACAGTGTCCTGTTCCTGAGTGAATACTGACGAAAAGTATTGATTTAGTGTCTCTCCAATCTCATCCGCCTCCACGCAAAACTTCCCACTACTCTACTTGACTGGACCGATACCTACCCTAGTCATCCTTTTATTTCTGACATACCTATAGAAAGTGTTTGGGTTTTCCCTAATCCTACCAACTAAGAACTTTTCATGTCCCCTTCTCGCTGCTCTTAGCACTCTCTTTAGATCCTTCCTGGCGACCTTATAACTCTCAATCGCCCCAACTGAACCTTCACGTCTCATCTTTACATAGGCCGCCCTCTTCCCTTTCACAAGGGATTCCAATTCCTTATTAAACCACGGCTCCCTCACAAGACCCTTTGCTCCCTGCCTGACTGGTACATACTTATCAAGAACACCCATTAGCTCTTCCTTGAACAATCTCCACATATCATTTGTGTTCTTCCCTTGAAGCCTATTTTACCAATCCACGCATCCTAAGTCATGCCTCACCGCATCATAATTTCCCTGCCCCCAGCTATAACTCTTGCCCTTCAGCGCACATTTATCCCTCTCCATCACTAGAGTAAAAGTCACCGAGTTGTGGTCACTGTCCCCGAAGTGCTCACCTACCTCCAAGTCTAACACCTGGCCTGGTTCATTACCTAGAACCAAATCCAGTGTAGCCTCAACTCTTGTTGGCCTGTCTACATATTGTGTCAGGAAACCCTCCTGCACACATTGGACAACAACCGACCCATCTAACGAACTCGAGCTATAGCTTTCCCAGTCAACATCTGGGAAGTTAAAGTCGCCCATAACAACCACCCTGCTACTTTCACTCTTCTCCTGAATCATCCTCGCAATACTTTCCTCTACTTCTCTCGGACTATTAGGAGGCCTGTAGAGAACTCCTAACAGGGTGACCTCACCTTTCCTATTTGTAACCTCGGCCCAAACTACCTCAGATGACAAGTCTTCCTCCATCGTCCTTTCCACCGCTGTAATGCAATCCTTGACAAGCAATGCCACACCTCCCCCTCTTTTACCCCCATCTTTGACCCTCCTAAAACATTTAAACCCTGGAACCTGCAACAGCCATTCCTGTCCCTGTTCTACCCACGTCTCTGTAATGTCCACAACATCGAAGTCCCAGGTACCAACCCACGCTGCAAGTTCACCTACCTTATTTCATATACTTCTGGCATTGAAGTATACACACTTTAAGCCACCTTCTTGTTTACAGGCACCCTCCTTCGAGATCGATGCCTTGTTCCTAACCTCCCTACCCTCAAGGTCCTGTACCCTAAAGCTACAGTCCAGGTTCCCATGCCCCTGCAGAGTTAGTTTAAACCCTCCCAAAGAGCACTAGCAAACCTCCCCCCAAGGATACTGGTGTCCCTCAGGTTCAGGTCTCGACCATCCTGTTTATAGAGGTCCCACTTTCCCCAGAAAGAACCCCAGTTGTCCAGAAATTGAAATCCCTCAATCCTGCACTATCCCTGTAGCCACGCATTTAACTGTTCTCTCTCCCTATTCCTCGACTCTCTATCTCATGGCACGGGTAACAAACCAGAGACAACAACTCTGTTCGTTCAAGCTCTGAGCTGCCGCCCCCATCATGGCTACTCCCAAAGCCACTTCCGGCCCTCACATCATTGCTGATGCCACAAGCTCAGTGACTTCCGCCACCCCTTCTGCCGTGTCTGCCAGCACTTCCGCTCCCACCAGCGCCACTCACCTGTAGTCTGCTGACACGCACCCCACAGACCCCACTGTCACTATCCCCACACCCCCTCCAGAACCCTGAGGGGCTCATTACCCCTGCTCATGACTCCACCCCCATTCCCCCCACCATCACCCCACTCCAGATACTCACTCGGACCCCACTCCCAGCTCCATACCCACACCAGATCCCAGCTCCCAGCCGAGTTTTTACCATCCCTCCAGACTCGCCCCTCACTGAGGACGAACGATCAGTCCTCAGCAAAGGTCTCACCTTCATTCCCCTCCGTCCATGCATCAATGAATTTAATACACGCCGTGACGTAGAACAATTCTTCCATCGCTTCCGCCTCCGAGCTGACTTTCGCAATTAGGACACCCGCCCACCTTCCAAGGACCACTTCACCCACCTCCTACACATTGCATCCACCTGGAGAACCCACGCTGGCCTATTACCCGCCCTCGACCTCTTCATTTCCAACTGCCGCCGGGACATTAACCGCCTCAACCTCTCTACCCCCCCCCCCACTCTAACCTCTCACGCTCACAACGTGCAGCCCTCCAATCCCCATGCTCCCATCCCAACCTCACCATTAAGCCAGCCAATATAAGGGAGTGCAGTGGTAGTCTGGCGCACTATCCTCTACACCGCTGAAGCTAAACGCCAACTCGAGGACACCTCTTTGTTCTGCCTCCTCGACCATGACCCCAGCCCCCATCACCAAACCATCATCTCCCAGACCATACAGAACCTCATCACCTTAGGAGATCTCCCACCCACAGCTTCCAGCCTCATAGTCTGGGAACCCCGCACTGCGCGGTTCTACCTCCTTCCCAAGATCCACAAGCCTGACCACCCTGGCCGCCCCATTGTCTCAGCATGCTACTGCACCACTGAACTCATCTCTACCCACCTCGACACTGTCCTATCCACGCTAGTCCAGGAACTCCCCACATACGTTTCAGACACCACCCATGCCCTCCACTCCACCAAGACTTCCGTTTCCCCTGCCCCCAATGCCTCATCATCACCATGGATATCCCATCCCTCCACACCTCCATCCGCCATGACAGGGCCTCCAAGCCCTCCGTTTTTCCTCTCCAGACGTCCCCAACAGTGCCCTTCCACCGACACTCTCAATCGTTCGGCCGAACTGTCCTCACCCTTAACAATTTCTCCTTTGAATCTTCCCATTTCCTCCAGGCCAAAGGGTTAGCCATGGGCACATGTATGGGCCCCAACTATGCCTGTCTCTTTGTTGGCTGCGTAGAACAGTTGATCTTCCATAATTACACCGGCACCACTCCCCGCCTCTTCCTCCGCTAAATTGATGACTGCATTGGCGCCATTTCGGGCTTCCGCGAGGAGGTTGATCAATTCATCAACTTCACCAACACATTCCACCCTGTCCTGAAATTTACCTGGACCATCTCTGACACCTCCCTCCCCTTCCTGGACCTCTCCATCTCCATTAATGACGACCGACTTGACACGGACATTTTTTAAAAACCCACCGACTCCCACAGCTCCCTGGATTACCCCTCTTCTCACCCTATCCCTTGCAAAAAATGCCACCCCGTATTCCCAATTCCTCCGCCTCCTCCGTATCTGCTCCCAGGAGGGCCAGTTCCACCATCGAGCACACCAGTTGGCCTCCTTTTTAGAGACCGCAATTTTCCTTCCCACGTGGTTAAAGATGCCCTCCAACGCATCTCGTCCACATCCCACACCTCCGCCCACAGACCACACCCCTCCAACCGTAACAAGGACAGAACGCCCCTCGTGCTCACCTTCCACCCTACGAACCTTCTCATCAACCAAATCATCCGCCGACATTTCTGCCGCCTCCAAAAAGACCCCACCACCAGGGATATATTTCCCTCCCCACCCCTTTCCGCCTTCCGCAGTGACCGTTCCCTCCGTGACTACCTGGTCAGGTCCACGGCCCTACGACCCAGCCTCCCATCCTGGCACTTTCCGCTGCCACTGCAGGAACAGTAAAAGCTGTGCCCACACCTCCTCCCTCACCTCTACCCAAG
Organism: Hemiscyllium ocellatum; assembly: GCF_020745735.1. NCBI lineage: Eukaryota > Metazoa > Chordata > Chondrichthyes > Orectolobiformes > Hemiscylliidae > Hemiscyllium > Hemiscyllium ocellatum. Next base: position 393,637 of record NW_026867617.1, read on the forward strand.
CCCCTAAAGGAGCCTTCCATATCCATCAAAGTTTTACCTGCACATCCACTAATATCATTTATTGTATCCGTTGCTCCCGATGCGGTCTCCTCTACATTGGGGAGACTGGGCGCCTCCTAGCAGAGCGCTTTAGGGAAGATCTTCGAGACACCCGCACCAATCAACCACACCGGCCCGTGGCCCAACATTTCAACTTCCCCTCCCACTCTGCCGAGGACATGGAGGTCCTGGGCCTCCTTCACCGCTGCTCCCTCAACACCAGAGGCATGGTGGAAGAACGCCTCATCTTCCGCCTCGGAACACTTCAACCCCAGGGCATCAATGTGGACTTCACCAGTTTCCTCATTTACCCTTCCCCCACCTCATCCTAGTTTCACACCTCCAGCTCAGCACTGTCACCATGACTTGTCCAGACTTGTCCGACCTGCCTAGCTCCTTTTCCACCTATCCACTCTACCTTCTCCTCCCTGACCTATCACCTTCATCTCCTCCCCCACTCACCCATTGTACTCTATGCTACTCTCTCCCCACCCCCACCTTCCTCGAGCTTATCTCGAGTTGTGTTGGATGGTGGGATATTTCAAGGATTCAGTCAGAGAGCAAGAAAGGGAGGGTAGCAGCTCACAGCATAATTCAAACTAACAACAGCATCAACAGACACACGCACACACAAGGCTGGTGTGGAGAACGTTGCAATTAGAATAATGTCCCTTCGTGTGAAACACACCCGTGGAGAATTGACGTGTTTCCTCTATAAAGTGGAAATGATTTCTCTTTCAGCAGTATTTCTAACATTAAGGAATTTCACTGCACGTGTATCCGAGTGAATCATTGCAGGACGAGAGAGGGTCCTTTTGACAAATTACATTGTTTTCTGACATGATGTTACTATTTGTAAGTGATCAGTAATTCAAAGATGCAGTAAATGGACCAGCACGGGACGTGTTCATTCACTTCTCCTCAATTAACACGGGCAATACCACAAGCGTTGGTGCAAAACTATATTGCATCACTAAAGACATGGTTTGAATAATGAAAAGGTGTAATGTTACATATTCACAGACTTCAATTGATCTTCTAAAAAATGTTCTGCTTGTGTTATGCCACAGAGAGTCCAGCTGAGGGTGGTATTTAACAAAATTAAGCATAAGAGAGAAACGATGACCTGTTGTTGGACTGGGGTGGACAACATTAAAAAGCAACTCGTAGAAAGTGAGGACTGCACATGCTGGACAGCAGAGTTGAGTGTGTGGTGCTGGAAAAGCACAACAGGTCAGGCAGCATCGGCAGAGCAAGAGAATCGACGTTTTGGGAAAGAGCCTTTCATCAGGTGTTAGGCTTGTGAGCCGAGGGATGAATAGTTTAATGGGAGAGACTGGGTGTCGGGGAAGGTGGATCAGAAGGCGATAGTTGGGTGGAGGTGGGGTGATGGTGCTATGTCAGAGAGGAGTTTGAAGCAGATAGGCGAGAAGGAAGATGGGCAGGTAGGATGGGTCTTGAGGGCGGTGCCGAGTTGGAGGGTTGGATTTGGGATAAGTTGGAGAAGGGGATTTGAGAAAACTGGTGAAGTCCACGTCGATACTGTGTGGGTAAGGGATACACAGACAGAAGAGGAAGCATTTTTCCTCCAGTTGTCAGGTTGTTAGTGAATGGCAAGGGAAGAAGCCCAGGACTTGCATGCACTTGGCAGAGTGGGAGGGGGAGTTGAAGTATTCGGCCAAGGGGCACGGGGGTTGATTGGTGCGGGTGTCATGCAAATGTCCTCTGAACGCATAGAATCATAGAGTCACAGACATGTACTGCATGGAATCAGATCCTTCGGTCCAACCCGTCCATGCCGACAATATATCCCCAGCAAACCTAGTCCCACGTGCCAGCACACGGCCCATTTCCCTCCAAACCCTTCCTGTTCATATACCGTTCCAACTGCCTCTTAAATGTTGCAGTTGTATCAGCCTCCATCACTGCCTCTGGCACGTCATTCCATACACGTACCACCCTCTGTGTGAAAACGTTGCCCCATATATCTCTTTTACATGTTTCACCTCACACTCTCAATCTATGCCCTCTAGTTCGGGACTCCATGTCACCAGGGGAAATACTTTGTTTATTTACCCTATCCATGCCTCTCATAATTTTGTAAACCTCTATCAAGTCATACCTCAGCCTCCAGCGCTGCAGGGAAAACAAACCCAATCTGTTCCACCTCTCTCAATTGCTCAAATCCTCCAAACCTGGCAACATTCATGTAAACCTTTTCTGAACCCTTTCAGGTTTCACAACATCTTGCCAATAGGAAGGAGACCAGAATTGCACGAAATAGTCCATCAGTGGCACAACCAATGTCCTGTACAGCCGCAACATGCCCTCCCAATTCCTATATTCAATCCTCTGAACAAAAAAGGAAAGCATACCAAACGCCTTCTTCACTCTCCTATCCACCTGCAACTCCACTTTCAACTGCTTTGCAGATAAGCCTCCCAACTCCACAAAACTAGAGGAGACAGCATCGCGTGCAAACAATACAGTACATTCCATGCGTGGAAGTGGAGGTAAAACTGGGATGGATGTGGAAGGCTACTTCGGGGCCTTGGACAGAGGTGGCGGGGATGATGTGGGCGCAAGTTGTGCAAATCCAGCAGGATGAGAAGGTGCTGGGAGGCGAGATTGGATTTATTACAGGCGTCGACCTGACAAGAGAATGTGAAGTAATGGTCTTTCCAGAAAGCAGATAACAGTCTACGTGTGGTTGACAGAAATTAAGGAGGCTGATCCAATGTATACGGACCTTGCAAGTGATGTAAGGAGACTACCAAGGGTGTTCTGCCTTTGTTGCGGTTGGAGATGAGGGGTTCGAGCACGGAGGTGCGGGAAGTGGATGTAATGCGCTGGAGGGCATTACCGAACATGTGAGAGGGGAAATTGTGGTCTTTGAAGACAGGGGCTATCTGGTGTTTTCTGTGTTGCAACAGGACCTCCTAAAAGTAGATGCAGAGGAGGTGGAAGAATTGTGAACAAGGGATAGCATTCGTACAGAAAGCAAGTTCTAGGTCAGGTAGCTGTGGTATTTGGTGGGTTTGTAGATGATGTCCTTGTTGAGTCGGTCACCACTGATACAGATGGAAAGATTTAGGAAGGGGAGTGCGATGTCTGAGATGATCCAGGTGAATTGAAGTTCGAGGTGCAATGTGTTGGTGAAGTCGATGAACTGTTCAACCTTCTTATGGAAGAACGAGGTGGCACGGATACAGTTAAAAATCATACAAAAACAGGTTGTAATTCAACAGGTTTATTTGAAAGCACTAGCTTTCGGGGCGCCATTCCTTCAAAGGGATTGTTGAAATGATGATCATGCTCACAGAATGTCCAGCCAAAGGAATGCAAGATGATGGAGATGTGATATAGCAAACTAAGCACTTTAACCAGAGAGAGTGGTAATTTGCTGGATGGATGTACTGATATTGAGCGTTCCCCTATGTCTGATCAGGTTGGAGTGCCAAATCAAAATTTCGGTCGTATCAGTGGGCGTGCTTAACACTGTGCCAGTTCCAGAAATACAGTTTGCCTTGGGAGCAATTATCATGATCCTTGGTGGGAGTGACACTAATGGTGCGGAGAAGCCAAAGGAACACCAGAGAACCGAAGTATTTAAAATCTCGTGGGATCGAAACTGTGTAGTCACAAGATCCCAACATCAGAAGTCACAACACAAAGCAATAACTAAAGAGAAAGACGGAGGAGTTGAGATTGGGTTACTTCACAACCTATTTGACGTAATGGTGCAGGAAAAACCAAAATGGCAGAGTGTCAGGTAGAAGTGCTCAGTTCGCAAAAGCTAATGGATTCACAACAGAAAAACGAGGCAATAGTAGAATTGCATACTGATACACACTCAGAAAAGGAGTCAGAATGTATGCCTGACAGTATTTACCTTAATGACAGAATCCGCCGAAGAAAATGGAGACCACGGCAGGTTAGTGCAGAGGACAAATGGGCAGAAGTGCACCAGACTGCGTTGACAGTAGCACACAGGCAACAGGTTTTACAGGTAGCACATGATTTACTAATTCTCGCATTCGAAGCACCTTTCACGTGTGTTTTACTTAATTGTGCAGGTCTTCTTCCAAAAACTGCAATTGGGACCCGGAATTTGTTCACCATTATGGATGTGTCTAAAAGTTTCCGGAGAGATTTCCATTACAAAGTATAAACGGAAAAAAGGGTGGTAGAGGAGTTTGCAGCTTTCGTCACGTGGTATAGGTTATCCAGAGAGTTTCAACCAGACGAAGAGTCGAATTGTACTGCTCGATTGTTTAAGGAAGTAATGGATAGTTTAGGTACTCTGTGCTTTAAATCGAGTGCGTGCCATCCTGAATCCAGTAGACCTTCACAAAGGTGTCATCAGAGCCTGAAGGCAATGTTATGAGTGTACTGTCATGATTACATGAGTTATTGAGATAAACATATCTCATTTTTATTGTTTTCCGTTACAAATGCCCCAAACGAATCTACACAATTCACTCCATTTGATTTAATATTCGGAAATGAAGGGAGAGTGCCTTTGAAATTAAATAAGGAGATCTTGTCTCGACCGAGCTTGGAGATTTCACACTTGGCTTGTGTATCTGAGATGACGGAGAAATTAAATCGGATGGGTGAGTTAGCTAAACAGGACCTGAAAATGTTGCAGCATACAGCTTAACACGTGTAAGATAAAAATCTAAAATTGGGACGTTTCCCCATGGAGATGACGTATTAATGTCATCTGAAAAGAAAGGTTTAGTGGTTCCCATCAAATCAAAAATACTTTAAATGAGGTGAACGCTCCAGTAAAAAAAAATGCCAGAAAGGAAAAAAAAACAATGTCGGTTATTTCATGTCAATATGTTCAAACCTTATCATAACAGAGAAGAGGAACTGGAGAAACAGGTGTTCGTTACCGCACCGCAGAGTGACGAATCAAATGCAGATTTTGGAGTTTGATGTAGCTCAAAACACGACAACCAATGATCAAAAAAAATTTGTTGAATGGGATACGTTAGATTACTGCCTGTCTCCAGAAAGAAGAATCAATTTGTTAGTTTTGTTACAGCAATGTGAGTAGATCCCTCATGGTAGCCTCATCCAGAAACATAAGCTGCATGGCATTCACTATGATTTGGCTGCTTTGATTCCGATCTGGCTTGCCAATGGAAGGCAGAGGTTAGAGGTGGACGAATGCATTTCTGGATGCAAGCCCATGACTATTGGTGTTATGCAGGAAACGTTTTGTGACATCTGCTGTTGCTGATACATATCAATAAATTGGATGAATATGTGGGAGCGTTAGTAAGTTTGCAGACGGCATAGAGATCAGTGAAGTTGCGGTTTGCATCGACATTTATTAAAGGATAAAGTGGGATGTAGATCAGCTGCAGTTATGAATAGAGAAATGACAGACAGCTTAATCTGGAAACTGTGAAATGCTGCACGTTGGGAAACCAAATATTAAGGAACGTTATACAATTAATGACAGGATCCTGAAAGAAATAATGTACAGAGGGATCAATAGATTTCTGAAAATGGCCACGCAAGTAGACAGGGTGTTAAGAAGGAAATACGGTATGTTGGTCAATGTTGACCGAGGAAGTGATTACTTTCTTCAGGATATAATGTTGCAGCTTCGAGACTTTAGCTCGGCCACGTATAGAATATTATGTTCATTCTTTTTGTCACATTTAACGAAGGACGTCGAGGCTTTAAGGAAGGTGAAGAATAGGCTTACCAGGATTCTCCCTGGATTAGAGGGTATGAGCCGTAAGGAGAGACTTGAGAAACTTTGGCTTCTTTTTTTGCTGGAGCAGAAGAGTCTGAGGCGAGACTCAATAAAAGTCTATAACATTATGAGATGCATGGTTGGGGGTGACGATCAGAATCTTTTAAACCGAGCTAACATGCATTTACTGTGAGAAGTGAACTTACATCGGAGATGTGAGGAGCAAGTTCTGTTTTAACCAGAATGATACGAGTTTGTAATGCATTGACAGGTATTGTGGTGTAGCAACAGGAGCATTTAGGTACTCTATATTAAGCGGACAAATATGCAAAGAATGAACGGATATGGACCTAGAGCAGGTTAAAAAAAGGGTATTTCATTTGACATCATGTTTCGTACATTGGGGGCTGAAGTTCCCATTCCTGAAGGTACTGTTCTGTGGTCTATGATCAAATAGTGTAAGACTTGGATAACAAATTTCCATCAGATGTCACGTGCAGTTTGCTGTCTGTCACTTCATTGCAGCTGCCTAAGTATTACTATTGCAACAAAGTGGTACTGTCTCTCTCATTTAAACCATAAGAAAATTAAGATGTTTAATGGTAGGACCCTGGGGATTGCAGTGTAAAGGAGAAACCTTGGGGTGCAGGTACATTGTTCCTTCAAAGTGGTATATTGGGTATTGAAGAAATCATTTGGCATGCTTGACTAGATTGTTCATTGCATTGAGTAGAGGAAGTAATGCTGCAGTTTTAAATGACAATGGTGGGTCCACATGTGGAGTAGAGTCATAGAGATGTACAGCATGGAAACAGACACTTTCGTCCAACCCGTCCCTGACGATCATATATCTCAACCCAATCTAGTCCCACCTGACAGCACCCAGCCCACATCCCACCTAACCTCCCTATTCATACAACCATCAAAATGTCTTTTAAATTTTGCAATTGTACCAGCCTCCACCACTTCCTCTGGCAGCTCATTCCACACACGTACCACCCTCTTTGTGAAATATGTGCACCTTCGATATCTTTTATATCTTTCCCTTCTCGCCCTAAACCAATGCTCTCTAAATCTGGACACAATGAAAAAAACACTTTAACTATTTACCTATCCCTGCCCCTCATAATATTGTAAACATCTATAAGGTCAGCCATCAAACTCCAAAGCTTCGAGGAAAACCGCCCCAGTCTGTTCAGCCTCTCCCCATAGCTCGGTTCCTACAACCATGGCAACATTGTTGTAAATCTTTTCTGAACCCTTTCAAGTTTCACAACATCTTTCCGACAGGAAGGAGAACAGATTTGCAAACAATATTCCAACAGAGCCCGAACCAATACCCTGTACAGCCGCAACATAACTTCCCAACTCCTGTTCTCAATGCTCTGACCAACAAAATAAATCCTACAAAACGCCTTCTTCACTATGATATCTACCTGCGCCCACACTTTGAAGGAGTTATGAACCTGCATTCCCAAGATTTCTTTGTGCAGCATCACTCCCGAGGACCTGCCCATTAAGTGTATAAGTCCTGTTCAGGTTGCCTTTCACAAAATGCAGCACCTCGAATTTTTCATGGACCTGGAGCACAAGCTCATTTACAACTGAATTTACAGTCAGTAACCACAATCCAGAATACTGCAAATTGGCTGTCGGATTTACCGTGATGAACGGCTTATGCCCAAAACTTCGATTCTTCTGCTTGTCAGATGTTGCCTGACCTACTGTACTTATCAAGCCCACCACTCTGCATTCTGAGGTCTAGCATCTGCAATTCTCACCTTCTCCTTCCTCTCAGGTGAAACTTCCCAATTTGAAAATGACTGACGTATCAATGTCTGTGAATGTAAATTGTTTGTTGGATATTGCACTGTCAGGCAACAACAAGCGATAACTTATGATCATTAACAAGCTTTTAGACATTCACCATCCTAACGTGCTTCATAGGTGATTGCAAAACTGAATAAAGTGGTCGATGTTGCTTGAGTATCTCAGAAAAAATGAGAAAGGTTTAAGAAGGCAATTCTAGAGCGTGTGGTCCCAGCAGGTGAGCGTTCAGAAATCAGTGGTGAGATTTGAATTTGAGAAGCATTTTCAAAAGTTCATGTGGAAAATATAAATGTCAGTCTGCAGGAACACATTGAGTCTTAAGTCTGGAGGAGGCTCCAAAGAATGTTTACAACATAGCTGTGCAGGAGGTGTCAGCTGCCTTACACAGAATAGTAGATATTGTATTCGTACTCTTCCAAACTGCCACTGATTTCCACCAAACTGATCTGAAGCAGATTGGGGTTCATGACTTAACTCTGCTCTAAGGAGGGAACACTGACGACGCAATGAATCATTTCCCCACTATCTAACCAATTGAGTTATTACATTTGCTTCTGCAGCTGAAAACTGTGGGGCTAGAAAAACGCAGCATGGCAAGCAGCATCCATGGAGCAGAAAAAGCGATGTTTAGGGCATAAGTATTTCTTCAGGAATCGCTTCTACATCCCACCACTTCAGCCTTCCCATGATAACGATGTTTGGCCAGCTGAAAGTAAAAGTGGAGCAGTCTTTATGAGAATCTTCCAAGGCTTTGATTGGGTGAAGATCAGAAACGCCGACCAGTGAGAGCAGAGACATCAACAACCTATCGGCACCTGTACTGAACCTAGAGGATGCATCCACGAGAAGCAATAATTATCATTTGGACAATAAATTGGTGTGTGCAACGGTGGGGATGATAAATATTCAATTTCCTCTTGATACAAAAATGCAAAACATAAAGATTTGAACCCCAAAAAATCCGTGGAAAAAGTACGGACAGCAAGTGCTGAAGTTCCATATTGAGAGTGCAGTACTGGAAAATCTAAGCAGGTCAGGCCGTATCCGAGGAGCAAGAGATTCGACTTTTCGAGCATTAGCCCTTCATCACCTCAAAACACATCTGTGCATTCCAATATTTTGAGATCTTCATTACCCTATCCATCGTTTCATGCTGTCATATTGTTATAACACCAGCAATATTCACACTTCTGACATGCCTAGTCAGCAAATATTGCTCCTCCGGACTTGCCCATGAGAAGGGCTTGGGGGGTGTTATGGACACATCCCTCAAATATTTCAAGAAATCCTGAATTTGTGGATTGTTTGGAACAGGTGTAGCGTGAATATTCCAGGAGTGATACAGCTGGCACAACCACTGAGTATAAAACAAAACATTACTTATTTTCAAGGTTGACGAATGAACCCCAATTAAATGTGAACAACAAAACCTATCAGAAAACGATGATTTGGAGATGTTGGTGTTGGACTGGGGTTTAAAAAGTTGAAAATCACACGATACTGTAGAGGCATTGAGATGTGCAGCATGGAAACAAACCCTTTGGTCCAACCTGTCCATGCCGACCAGATATCCCAAACAAATCTGGTCCCACCTGTCAGTAAACGGCCCATATCCATCCAAATCCTTTCTTTTCATATACCCATCGAAACGCCTCTTAAATGTCCCAATTGTATCAGCCTCCACCAATTCGTCTGTCTGCTCATTCCATTCAAGTACCACCCTCTGCGTGAAAATACTTGCCTCCCAGGTGACTTTTACATCTTTCCCATTTCACATTAAACCTTTGCCATCTAGTTCTGGACTCCACGAATCCAGGGAAAACACTTTGCATATTTACCCTGTTCAAGCCCCCCATAAGTGTGCAAACCTCGAAAACAACACACCTCAGTCTCCCATGCTGCAGGGAAACAGCCCCGGCCTGTTCTGTCTCTCGCTATAGCTCAAATCCTCCAACCATGGCAACATTCCTATATATCCTTTCTGAATCCTTTCAAGTTTCACAACGTTTTTCCGACAGGAAGGAGATCAGAAGTGCACGCAATTTTCCAACACTGGCCTAACCAACTCCTGTACAGCCGCCAGATGACCTCCCAACCCCTGCACTCACTAGTCCGAACAATAAAAGAAAGCATACAAAACAGCTTTTGTTTTCATATGGTAATCATATCACCAGCAATTTCATCGAGCCATTAATAAAAGCAAATTACTGCAGATACTGGATTCTAAAACCAAAAGAGAAAATGCTGGAAAATCTCAGCAGGTCTGGCACCACCTGCAAAGAGAGAAAAGAGTTAACGTTTCGAGTCTAACTGACCCTTTGTTAAAGATAAAAAAGGTGAGAATTAGGGAGCTATTTCTACCAGGCTGAGAGAAGGTGACTCAAGGCTCCAGATGCAAAGGTGATAATGACAGTCCATGGAGAGATTAAAGGGAGATTAGGAGCCGATAATGACTAAGACTGAAACCAGTGCTATGTGACAAAATATGTGGGGGATGGATGAAGCAGAGACAAAATGGAAAACAGGTGGCGAAGGGTAGAAAAGTGGGAAGAGGAAAGGCAAAATGAATTGAGAGAGTGGGGAGCGACAGAAAGAGAGACAATCAAGACATAAGAGGTACAGAACAGTGAAAAAACATAAATAAAAAGATAACTAAAATAATTGAAATAAAATTATCTGAAATTGTTTGAATTTTACAACTTCAGACAATTTTACTTCATTATTTTATTTATCTTTTTATCATTTCAGCTGCAATATCGAGCTATTAGATATGGACAGTGCTGAAAAGACAGTCTTCGTTTGAATTCGTTTGAATTCCGAACAGACATCCTCAACTGATCCAGCTGCGATTGCAGGCACTTGACTCTAATCTCTCAAAAGCCTTCCTTTTCAAATACAAGTCCAAATTCCTGAAAGGTATTGGAATTGTACCAGCCATCAGCAGCTCGTCTGGCAACTTAATGCAGACACGCACCATCCTTTGCGTAAAGCCGTTGCTCCTCACTGCCTTTCGAATTCTCAACCTCCCACACCAGATTTTTACCCTCTCGTTCTGCACTGCCCCACCTGACCGAAAGGAACTTTACTACTTACCCGATTCAAGCCCCTCATGATTGAAAAACCTCAATAAGATCAGCTCCCAGCCTCTGAAGCGCCAGGCAAAATAGTGAGCGAGTGTTCAGCCTGTAAACGTTTGCACCTTTTCCATTTTCAAATGTAGCATGCTGTCGGAAGCAGTTATCTTAGCAGCTGATCTGTCGCTGACAAACGCTGCAGGAAGGCGTGATAACTTGCTAAATATATTGTCAAACGAATTTGCATTAGCAACATGAGTCATTGATCAAAACGTGCAATTGAGTTCTGCGCTGTTGCTGACTCCAAAGCAACTGCGTTGTTCGTGGGCAGAAAGAATACCACTTTTAGATTACAATTCAAATGCATTTGGCAGAAGGTTCGCAGCAGTTTATCAGCAGCACATAACCCTGACTCCAATGGTCTGTGAGTTCCCAGAAGCACAGTGAGCAATCGTTGAATGTACGTTTCTGCAAACGATATTTGTCAACATGACAAGCTGCAGCTGAGCTGGGGGCTTTGCGATTGAAACTGCATGCGTCCGGACATTGTTCTTAATTTTGGGTATCAGAGCAAATGGTTAGCTCGAGTGTGCACGTTCGAAAAGTCAATGCTTTTTTTTGTTGGCAAGCTTTCCAATGAAATGAAATACTTCAGACTATCGTGCGATCGACAGCAAAGCAGAAAATGAATAGCTGTCGTGGTTGTGAGCAACGTCAATATAAGCATTTGTTTTCGATGGTTGGGTGCGTCGTTCGTTTAGATCAGTTGGTTAGTGTGTGGTGCTAATAACGCCAAGGTTATTGGTTCAATCCCCACACTGACCATGTGAGGAGCTTCTGTTGTTGGCAGTGCTGTATCACGGTTCGCTGTGGTTTTTACTTTCACCGTCTGCAAGAACATGTCACATGATCGGTTGAGATGTCTGTTCATTAAAAAGCCGACCATCGCTGTCATGGAACATCAACTCGTTGGTCCCATGCCGGATCTCAGCTGCGTTGCTGTATTTCCAAACAACGTGTCCCATGAAACCACAAAATCACCAAGCAGAAAGCCTCACCAGCGCAATAAAACATTTGACAGGGATAGACGCACGACTTGATCGCTATACCCATGATGACTAGTGGATGTTGTCTGCAACAAATCAATCAGTCTCAATTGTTTTCACAAAGAAATGCAAAACATGAAATATATGCAGTATTAAGTCGACCTGGCACAGTCTCGGAGGAGAACCAGAGTTCAGGCTTCAATTCAAATCAAAGATTCTTTCATGTTATTTTCCTGGATCTCTGTTAATACTTTTCACACGACTTGCTGGTGTTGGGTGATGTTTAACTTATCCGTAAACCTAACTGATTACGCCAACTTGATGATGTTGTTGCAAATATTCACAAAGAAAACGCATAAACTCCCTTTCACACAAAAGTCAAAACAGACCAAATGTTCTCACTGGAGAGAATGAGATGGTGGCTAGACTCATCGTCCAACTCCTTATTCCATGGAGCTGTTAATTAGACTAGAAGCCTCAAAAGTGACTGTGTCCGTTTCAGTGAACAGCCAGACTGCTAAAACCCAAATTAAACCAGCTGATCCGGGAGAACTTGCTGCTCCACTTTCACTGTTCAAGGAAATCTTGAAAGACTTTTGCCTGAAACAATCCTTGTTTGATAACATTAAACTGTCCTTACAACTCTTCAAACGCAGACTTTTCGAAAGTTCTACCTGCCATGTGCATTCAGATGACACAAAAACAACCTGTAAAATAAAGCAACAGACAAGGAGCAGCAATCTATTTCCAAGTGTGGTGAGTCCCCAGTGCATCTGCAGCTCTTGCCATTCAGTTGGAAATGCTCGTGGGTTTGGAAGATGCTAACTCAAAATCTTTCGTGAATTTCTGCAGTGCACCTTTATGTACTTGTTGTGATGACAATCTAAATGTGAATTAAATGTGATTATGATGTTAACCGGAAAGTACACTGTTCAAAGCCAATTCAAAACATTGTAATGTTACCAATTTGCACACATCTTGGCATTTTGTGAACCCATCCTGCAATTAAGATCTGAAGATGGACTTTGAAGCTTCTTTGTCAGTGATTAGAGGGATGTTGATGAAAACGACACAATGATGTCTTTGCAGAATTGCACGTGGTTAAGTGAGTTAAGTGCTGTTCAGATGAAATGTGGCTGGGCACAGCGCACAACGCCACCTCCCTCCCAAACATCACCAAAATCAGACAATGCTGAATAGCCGTCCAGACTGGGAGCCATTAGTTGGATATGCAATGTGTGAAGGTAATGTGGACTTAATGGTCGAAACAATGACAGTTCACAGGATTAGGCGGGGATGCTTTTGTAGTAATGTGAAGTGTCCGTTCTGAAGTAGCCTCCTCCGTCACAGTGAGCATGAATACATCACGTTCTAAGAATGAGTGATCTGTTATACATTTCACCATTTTGATCTCATGTTTCAAACAGTTTGGCTTGTGATCTGTGGTCAGGCACTGATTAGTTTGCAAAACGGCCCCTATTTAGAAATGAATGTAAACTTTTGAAAAGAACGCGAACTGCATTTTCTTATTTTATACTTAAAATCCTCTTCTAGTGCAATAATCATTGCCGATCCCTAACTGACCTGGAAAATGTGACAATGAATGCATTCTTCAACTGCTGACTTCCTTGGAGTACCGAGAAACCGAGATTGCAGCGAAGCAGTACCAGGATGTTTTTATCCAGTGATTCTGATGGAATTGGGAAATAACTCCAAGTCATAATAGTGTACAACTTAAGTGGGAAATCAGAGGGTATTTTCACAACGTACCTATTACTATTATCATTCCAGGTCATCGAGATCGTGGTTTAAGGAAAAGATGTTGCAAGGATCTGGGGACAATTGCTTCTGTTCATATTAGTGTTGATAAAGGCTGTTGGTGGTGTCCACCAATGATCCAGGAAGAGGACGCCGGAGGTCTTTATTATACAACTGATAGTGGACAAGGCAACCCTTTCACCATCACATCTGCAGTGGCTTTCAGAATGAGAATCTCGCCAATATCATTCTCCTCCCTACTTCTTCTAACCCTACCAATTGTTCCATCACAGTAAACAATCTCTTACCCTCCTTTTCTCAGGAGTTGCATTATTTCGCCATTCTTCGGTCCACTGGAAATCTTCCAGTGTACACAATGCTGTAAAATGTTCACCAATGTATCCACTATTTCTAAAACTGTTTCCTCAAGTACTGTATGATGCAGTGCATCTGGCACTGCCGCTTCTGGAAAGACGGATCTTCTTTTGGAAAGTATGACATGTACTTTCCTAGCCATGAACTAGCCTTGCAGGCGTTGATGTTATACAGTGAGTCACGTTCAGTTTTTGGTAACTGGTAGTTCCCAAGATTCTGGCATTTGGGAGATCAAGGAGTGTTATGGCATTGGGTGGCAAGGAGCGATGGTGCAATTCTCTCTTCTCTGATATCACCATTGTATGTAGTGCCAATCTTCCTTGTCACTTTTCAGCCCACAGCTGGATATATTGCAGGTCTCTACGTTTTCGATGAAGACTGATTCAGTATCTCAGCATTCATCAATTCTGTTGAACATTGTGCAATCATTGGCAAACATTCCCAGCTGTGACGTAACAATGGAGGGGGGCAGTTGAGATGGTTGCACTTAGGACAGAAATGCTCTCATGATATTATCCTTCCCTCTGAGTTGTTCCAGAAAGTGTAATAACATTTCTAAACATATTCATTGTGCAATATCTACGCTAAGAAACTAAGAGTGTGTTTGTTTGTGTCAATTGGTTGGGCATGGGTTTTTGTAATGCGGAGTAATGCCAACAGTGTGCCTATAATTACTGCTTTGAGAGAGGTGACGAGAAAGTACTGTCATTCCCCACCTCTCCATTTGAGTGAGCTTTGGTCACTACCCAGTTATACAACAAGAGAGACACGCGAACGATAGAGCAAATCTACTATTTCATACGAATATGGTGTCTCACCTTTCCATAATTGATCTACAGGCTTACTGAGGAAAACCTCTCCTGAATAACTGCTGCAGAGAGTCTTGGAGCTAACACGTCTGCTCTCAGAAACGATAGACATATTTATTTTTGTCCCAGTTCACACTTCATAGAGGACCATGTTTTACAGGATTCCCATTTATTCCAAAGTTGTTCTTGCTCCCTGATGCCACACATGGTCAAAAGCAGTTATGACGATAAGTGCAGTTACTCTCGACTCACATCTCGAATTCAGTTGTTTGTTTCTTTGTTCTCCAACTTTAAAACAAGGATTGAAAGAAGACAGGGAATGACTGGTCCTGACATCGCACAAACTGAGCTTCAGTGAACAAGTTAGTGCTGAGGAGGTACTGCGTAATAATAGTGAAGACGACAAATTTCATCACTTTATTAATGATAGTGATGAGCCTGATGGGGCAGCAATTATTAGTCGTTATTTGTTGTACGTGCAATTGGACAGGGCACACCAGGACAATTGCCCACAAAAGAAGTGTGGCGGTGGAAAATCATAGCAGTCCGTATTCGTGCAGAAGCACACCACTGATTGTTGCTCTTCTGCCTGACTGACCCCGAATTCTTGTATGTTTTAGAAGATACTAACTATCGGAGTCTCTGGCTCTTTGGTCTATAATCAAGGGAATTTGGCAAAATTACACTTAATATTCCGTGATCTTCACTGTCATCTTTCACTACGTTACCATGCAAGTTATGAAATGCGAGAGTATGTAATGACATTTCCACCGGTCAGTCATTGCAATGGAATCACTGTGTTCACTGTAGCGCAGGCGGAGGCCATTTCGAACATCGTGCCTGCAGCAGCTTTTCAAAAATACATACTTTTTCCATACCAATCTCCTGTTCCTCCCTGCACGCATGCATTACCTGTTCTTTATAACAGTAGTGTACATACATATTCTTCACTGTGACGATGATGGTTTTTGACTCGGTGTGTGAATTTCTTTAATTTTGCTTACTTTTGAATGTCTTCACATTTAAACATAGATTAAAAATGTGTGTTCAATGGCCGTGTTAATTTCTCCATTCTCATTGCTAATTCTGCACTTCACAACTCAGAGATGAATACTTTCTGTGTACTTTCTTCCTTTTCTCTCCCCTCGTGGAAGGTGAAATCATGTGCTTTGCAAACATTTCTTGATAATTTACTTTTGCACTCCTTTTTCCCAATTTTTAAAAGAACATTCATTGCTGATTTTTAAAACGTATTCATGCCAATACATTTTACAATATTGGTCACAAAGTTGTTCGCTTTGATTCAATCCTTAAATTTCATATTTAATCATAGAAAGTAGCACATAGAACATGACAGCACAGCGCCGGCCTTTCGCTCTCGATGTGACGCCGACCTGTGAAACCAATCTAAAGCCCATCTCACCTGCACAATTCGATTCTCATCCATATGCCAATCCCATGACCATTTAAATGCCCTTAAAGTTGGCGAGTCGTCTACTGTTGCAGGCAATACATTCCACCCTCCTACTCCTCTCTGAGTAAAGTACGTTTGACATCGATCCTATGTCTAACACCCCTCAACTTAAACCTATGTCCCTTAGTGCAAGCAATCACTCTTTGAGGAAAAGCGTTCTGGATGATTCATCCTTTTCATTCGAGAATCTCTCGGCGAAATGTATGCCGCTTCAGAGATCGAAAAGCCTCCTTAAACGTCTCGTACTGCTTCTTTACCGACCGGAGTTTTCATTTCGTTTTTAATTCGCCCCCATCGACAGGATTGAACCATGTTTTCATGGGTTTATGTGTGTGCTACACAAATTGCAGGAACAAGATTCAAATCCAAGTGTCCCACATAAAAAAAGATGATATTTCATCATGTCACGATCACTGTTGAATAGAAAATATGGAGGCGAACCTATTTCTCTATTTATCTTTCTAACGCTTAGATTCATTCACACAAAATGCACACATGCACGAGGATACACACTGATGAGGAAGTGTACAGATAAACGAGTGAAGAAACAAAATCGTAAATGCAAATGTGCCTGGATGGAAGACACCAGCGAATGTGGTTGCAGGATTGACTTCTGATAGTGCAATTCTTTAATGGTTTTCAAAATTTGATACATTTCAATATTGCAGCGAAGGGATAATTGACAATATTCTTGAAATGTTCTCTGAACTTAGTTTGTATCAAGACATATATAGCAGTGTTTGTGCAACAACTGAGCAGCTGGAGCATGTAGCCCAGTTCCATTAGAAAAACTGGCAGCTTCTTAGACAGATATCTCAGAAAAAACAGTCGACTATTTATGGAAAACACCATTGATACTAACCATAACAAAATAATATTGATTGACAGAAGGAACAACAAAATTATTGAATTCCTTCGATTGTTCATCTCAGTGTCTCTGGTGATCTTTTTGTTCCTTTGATGATGGAGCCTCTTTCGGGATCTGCTGGCCACGATAATATGCCTGACCGTTAAACAATTGAGAAGCAGAATGAGAATAAAAGCAACTCCTGGGGTGAGCAGGTAATGAAATAACTCAATTGCGCCCCACAATGAAGAATATCTGATACGTCGTGGCAGCCAGCAGAACCAGGGTCCATCCCTCTGACTATACTGACCTGTAAACATAAAATACCAAGAAATGTTCTTCAAACAACTCATTCCAGTCACAGTTCCCAGAACCACAGCCGGTGTTTTCACACGGCAGTATTCATTTTTCACTTTGGGGCAACAAATATTCACGAAGAGATCAAAGGTGAAAGTAACTGTGAACCAGACAGAACAGTCAGTGGCGGCATGGAGCAGGACAGCGTGGATGTTACAAACAGGAATGTTTTCTAAGAAATGGTGCTCTACCTTATAGAGGAATGGAATGCGTCGCAGTATTAGATCAATAATGACGACGAGTAAATCCGCTATTGCCATAGCCATCAGATAGTGAGTGACGCATTGTGAGAGACCACACTTTTTCCGGGAGAGAATTATGATGGTTATTACGTTAGCTGAGGAACATAAACAGTGAAGTTATTGGTTCTGCTCGGATCAAAGAGATCAGATTTCCATACTACTTAATTTGACAAACAAATAGGATACTGTTATATTGTTCTACCAAATGTTTATCACAGTATTAGGGTTTTCTGCTGCAGCTCGTAATTGATCTTACATAATTTGATTACCGATGAAAATGTGGGATAAGGTAAATCGAGTGGTTTTCGTTATGCATAAGTCTATGACTGTATGTTATAATGCATATGCTGAAATGAATAAATCCCACAGGAAATAGGTGTGATGTTATTAAAGTCACTCGAAGTCACGTCAATCGGATATGATGCCCGCACTTTGGTCATGATGGTTTTTCTTGGGTAGTTTGATGGTGCCAGTGTTGTCCTTTCCCTTAGAATTCCTGAGTACCCATGTGTAATTGTGAATTATCTATCTGCATTCTGAAGACTGAATAGCAATCAACGACTCAGTGTTGGAGTGTTGGAAACGGACAAAGTCACTTTTTCTGAACTATCCTCATGCAGAGATGGTGGCGACTGCATGCAGGCTCGAAATGGGCAATTGCTCACATCTGTTTCCTCATAGAATACTCTTTACCTCCTTGGACCAGTGCCGCTCTGACATCATTCTACGCCCTGAGAGCATCATGCAAATGTATTGCACTCAACAAAAACCCAGCTGACAACTTTAAAAATCAATCCCACTATCAACAATAAGCACTGCTGCATCTCCAAAACACGACTTCGATCATTCCATTCAAATCAATGACCACGACCTGGATAATACAATGGCACCAAAGGGAAAGCATGGATATCTGTGACCAGAACGAAAGAGTGTAGATTCACTTTGACAACTGATTTAAATGCATGGCGATTACAATAATATGTCAGTATTTACTCAATAAGAGCACTGAGATAGTGACATTTAAACTACTTACAGCGGGAATCAGAGACACTTCAGGCTGACGAGAGGCAACAATTGAATGTCAAGCACGGTAATATGTTTGCTCAGAGTTTGTCAATAATACCCGCGCAATCATAAGATGCAGAAATGGTGACACAGTAATGCCAGAATGGATACAAATTAGAAAAAACTTACCAAGGAGACCAATAATAGCGAGAATTGGATAATAAACCAGTTGAATGAATTGAAGGGCTCTTTCAATGCGATGGATTAGACTCAATCGGTCAAATTGTACAGACGAGTGACTCATGCCAAAGAACACCCTCGCTAGTGTTGTGCTGTTCCAGTCTACGTTTCTCACTTTCCATATCTTTGCATCACCGTACCAAGTCGTTGTTCCCGTATTCCAAGCTATTGCTGTACTATTCCAACACAGTGTCCTTGGATCACAGTCCATTGCTGGATGTATGCAGTTAACTGTAGTTAGATTTCAATTCACTTTTTCATCGTTGTGATATATTGTTCACAAATAGCGGTGTAGGGATTTGCGTTGCTTATCTCTTTTCGTGTTGGGTGTGTGTGCTGCTCTCACTGACAGTGTGCAAACATATCGAAGGATTGCCTTATTATTGGAGAGGGGCACACTCTGGTGCACAATTACGGTCCGTGGAGACTGACATCCATGAAAGCGATGACATGAAACGATTAATTTAACTAATTTCACTCCATAATTCTCTCTCCCAGAATGAAGGGCTTCACTTACCAGTATACTGAGAACAGAATAATACAATTAGCGAACATTCTGGCTGTATGAGGAAACTGGAACCCAAGACTGATGCAACGCATGTGTTTAGTTCTGTGCAAGAAATAGACAGAATAGGTCTTGAAACGACACGGTAGTCCACAAGCTGAAAGGCACGTCCTAAGTCGCCACAGCCAGACATGATGAAAATAATTTGTGATCAGTACTTAAATGAATATGGATATATTGGATGTTCTCTGCCAATGAAACATCAAGACTTCTTTGATCCTGTGCTCAAATTCTCTTTTGGTTAAGAAGGACAGAATATTGGCTTTCCCACCTTCTTCCCAAACTGCTGCCTCACAGCTCCAGTGACCTGGCTTCGATTCCAGCCTCGGCCAACTGACGGTGTGGAGATGGCACATTCTCCACGTGTCTGCGTGTATTTCCTATGGTTGCTCCTCCCAGAAGCCAGATGTAGGCGGTTTAGGTAAATTGCATTGCAAAATTGTCCATATTGTTCAAGGGGTCTGTAGGTTAGGTGCATTCGTCAGGGGTAGATGTAGAGTAACAGGAGAGGAGAATGTGTCTAGATGGGTACTCTTCAGAGAGTCAGTGATGACATTTCGCGCCAAATGTCCTGTTTCTACAGTGTAGGGATTCCATGATATTCTAGGATGCATGATATCTCTTAGTCACAGACCATGAAGGCCACACGGGTGTCTTCAGCCACTGATGATTTCCAAATATTTGGTTTTATTGCTATTAACAACTTCGATACCAAAGTGAGGCATTACTTGATTGATTGCACGTTTTCTGTGAGTGTTCATCTGTTTACTATCGTGGTTATTCACTGAAGAATATTCAGCAGTTCTGCAAATTTTATTCAAATACTTCTCAGTTGTCTGTAAAACGTATTTTTAGGGGATTTTAACTTCGCAAACATAGTCTGGACTGCTGGAGATTTATTGGTGTGAAAGGAGAGGAAATAGTTCAGAAGATAAGAAAATAAGAACATAGGAAATAGGAGTAGGCGTCGACCATCTGGCCAATCGAGCCCGTTCTGCACTTCAACAAGATCATGGCTGATCTTATCGGGTGTCAGAAACACTTACCACCCTCTCACCATAACCCTTAATTCCTTGACGTTAAAAAATGCTATCCTATCATTTAAAAAAAAACTTTCAATGAGGAAATCTCAACTACATCGTTAAGCATGCATTTCCACAGTTTCACAATCCTCTGGGTGATGACGTTCCTTCTGAATACTGTCCGAAACCTAGTTCCCTTATTTTGAAGTTGCGCCATCTTGTCCATTTTTTATTCGTTAATAAAAATATATTCTCTGTTTCCATACTATCCAGTGGCTTCATAATTTAAATGTTTATGAAGGAGCCTACCTCACTGTTCTAAACTCCAATAAATATGATCCCAGTTGAGGCAGACGTGGGTACAGCAGATGCTGGAGATTAGAGTCAGTATTCCAGTGGTGCTGGAAAAGCACAGCAGGTGATGCAGCATCTGAGAAGCAGGAGAATTGACACTTTGAGCATATGCCCTTTATCAGGGATGACTTGATCAAGAGCATATGTCTGAATGGTCGATTCTCCTTCCCCAAGGATGCTGCCTGACATGCTGTGCTTTCATAGTACTACGTTCTCGACTCTGATTTCAAGAATCTATTTTCCTCATTTTCTCCTATTGAACCTGCAGACCGACCTTCTGTGCCTCGTGAAAAAGGACACCCAGCTCACTCTTCACAGCAAAATGTGAACCAGAAAATGTTCTGTCCCGATGTGTTATTAAACCTAAGATGAATCCAGGGTAATACAGACCGATGAGCCTAACATTAGTTGTGGACAACTGTTGGAAGGAAATCTGAATAACCGGATCTTTAGTACAGTGGTATGTCATAAGGATCAGTGCCAGCCCCACTGCTTTACATCACGTCTATAAATAATTTGGATGTGAACATACCAGACATGGTTACTAAGCTTGAAGATTACACAAAAACTAGATTTATAGCGGGCAGGAAGGAAATTTACCTCAGAGTACAACGGGATTTTGATCAAATCTGCCAATGCATGAGTATTGGCAGGTGCATTTTAATTTAGATAAACGTAACATGTTGCACATTGAAAAGGCATATCAGGGCAACACTTATGCAGATAAGGTGAATGTACTGATTCGTATTGCCAAACAAAAAGAGGATGGAGTGCAGTTTCAGATTTCCTTGAAGTTGTACTCGCAGTTGGATAGGATTGTGATGAAGTCCTTTGGTATGTTTGCCTTTACAGATCACTTCATTCAGTGGAGCAGGTCACGTTTCAATAATATACAAGACATTAGTTAGGCCACTTGTGGAACAAATGCGTGCAATTCTTGTCTCCCTGTTTAATGAAAGTATTTGCAAACCTTAAAAGAAAAGATTTATATGTGCGTTGCCAGAGAGAAAGATATTAGGCTTTTGGTAGAAACTCCTAAAGTTGCATCTATTTTCAGCAAGCAGGGTTACTTGATCCATGGCTGTTACCGTATGATAGGCATGGACAGCATGAATAACCAAGGTGTTTTCTCTCGTGTTAGTGGAGTCCAATACCAGACAGATAAGATTTAAGGCGATTTGGGAAAGATTTAATAGGCACCGAAGGGGCAACGTTTCCTATAGAGCGTGCTGCGTGTATTGAGTGAGCTGCCAGAAGAGATGATGAAGGCTGCAAACTAGCAACATTTATAAGGAGCTTGAATGGGTATATGAAGAGGAAGTGGTCAGAATGTTATGGTGTAAATGTTGACAAATGGAAATCGATTAATTTCAGATATTTCTTCGGCATGCACGAATTGGACATAAGAGTGTGTATCCATGCTGTACAGCGCAATGAATGCAGACAGCAAAACGACATTACTTTAGTGATGGACAAGAAAACCCATGTAAAAATTTGGATAATGTCAACGGTTCCATTCAAACAATTGTTAACTCCGTTTCAGAGACCATGCATCAGAGAAATGAAGTCAAATGAATTGCACACCTTATTTCCACCCCTAACCGTTCAACTTTATTGACATCTTTGAGGTTATTTACCATTACTATTGGAGGGGATCCAAGTAGAGATTTTGCTGAAATTCACAAGAAGAAGAATGGGAGCTCCAATTTTCTTGATTCTGGACCTACAGATTTCCAAATCTAACTCTCGTGGTTTCATGCGAAATCTTTCCGACGATGTAGCCATTCTCTTCATCGCCTGAGCAGCCTTCCAGGGGAAAGGAGAAAGTTGCTTCCAAACTGAACTCCTGTATTCTATGAAGTAAACGTAAATAAAATGCCAGATGTTGGTGCATGAAAGGGCTTATGATCACCAGCACAATTAATCACCTGTCGGGAATGTTTTTCCAGTTTATTAGGTTTGTTCCACAAAAAATATTCAGGCGGTTTACAGGAACTATGCACCTAACGAAATGATAAATGCTTGACAATTGGGATTATTACATTGACACCAAAGGACAATCATCCTCTTGGTACGCACTCTTCTAAGTCTCGTTAAATTAGTGGGAACAGTATCCTGTTGTCCACCTGATGAATTAGTGAATAATTCTCCCTATCCCGCTCCTATCCTCCTGCACCAACTTCCATCTGTCTGGTAGAGAACTATTCCAGTATCGCTGACCGAAACAAATACCCTCCTCCACCACGAGATGACCCTAGTTTTGGTGCCTGTTCAGATGCGCCAGAGTAGATTTGATTTGGCCGTCGTGAAGTAACTCAAACATGGAATCTGCTTTCTAACCCCTGCCGCCCCCGTGCATATATTTAGAACACATTTGCATTTGCCAAATCCCTTACCCTCCGTATCTTTATTTCAGCAGGATTGGGCTCATCTTTGTTGGCTACCAAAGCACTTCCTGTTCTGATTACTCCGCTCTAATCACGGAAATTATTTTGATATATTTCGAACAGCTGTTATTTTCTCTGTTTCAGACAATTCCCTGAACGGTTTCGAAAAAAAAATGCCAGAGAACATCCTCTGATGTCAGATGTTACTTTTATAGAAGCAACATCTTCTGATGCTTGCCTGATCTTTTTTCTAAGGGGAAAGTTTAGATCTGCGGATGTTGGAGATCAGAGTCAAGATGACAGTGGTGCTGAGAAAACGCAGCAGGTCAGGCAGCATCCGAGGAGCAGGACAATCGGCGTTTCGGGCAAAAGCCTTTCATTAGTAATGAAGTAGGGAGCCTCCTTGGTGGAGAGAAAGTGGGAGGGAAGTGGCGCTGGGGGGAACGTAGCGAATGGTAAAATATGTGGGTGGAGGTGCAGTTGAAAATGATAGGTGGGGGATGAGGGTGGAGTGGACAAGTGAAAATGATGATTGGAAGGGAGGACAGGTCATAGGATTGTGCTGAGCTGGCAGCTTCAAACTGGAGTAAAGTGGGGGGAGGGAAAATGAGGAAACTTGTGAAATACAAACTGATTCCCTGTGGTTGAAGAGCTCAGAAACTGAAGATGATGCGTTCTTCTTCCAGGCGTCACGAAGTGAGGGAATGGCGGTGGAGGAGGCCCAGGAGCTACATGTCCTCAGCAGATTGGGAGGGGGATTGAAATGTTTAGCCACATGGTGTCCGGGAGATGTTCCATAAAGCATTCTACGAGAAGGTGTCCACTCTACCAATATAAAGAAGATGGCATCAAAAGCAACAGATACAATAAATGAAATTGGTGGATGTGTAAGTGAAGTGTTCATGGATTTGGAATGCGCCTTAGCTGCCTTGGATGGACGTGAGGAAGGAGGTGTGAGCGCAGGATTTTCAATTCCTGCGGTGGTTGGGAAAATGACAGGAGTGTATGATAGGTTTTTGAGGGCCGTGGACGTGACCAGGTAGTCACGCAGCTAACGTTCTTTGCAGAAGGCGGATAAGGGTGGGGAGCGAAATATATTCCGAGTGGTTGGGTCCGTTTTGTAGGGGGTGGAAATGTCTTTGGACAATATGGTTCATGCAGAGGTTGGTAGAGAGGAAAGTGATGACATGGGGTTATGTCCTTATTGCTGTTCGAGTTTTGGGGTTTGAGAGCGGAGGTGTGGGAAGTGGATGAGAAACCTTGGAGGCCATATTCAACCACTCCCTTCCCAAGTGATGAGAAGTAGTACTACTTTCGGAATGTCTGGGGAAATGTTATAAACAGATAACACCAAGTTGTATTGCAACAGGTTGATTTGAAGGTACTGCTGCTCCTTTGTCAGTTGCTGGTTGGCCAGAACGCTTTCTAATGAGCAGACTCTCACACTTACAAACACACACATTCCCCACACTCAATATTTCTCCCTTACTCACACTCAATCACACGCATATATAAGTCCATAAGGTTACATTGCACTCGCACATTTACATTTGGAGAGACGTACATTCTGTTGAAACAAGCACTATTTGTCGGCAGTCAGTCAATATCAACTTTTGTAAATTTCTACTTTGGAGCTCAGTTCAAGTTTGGAACTCAGACAGACTCTAAACGCAACAATTTCAATATAATGTCTGAGCTGAGATGGCGACTTTAAAAATAACCCGAATTTATCTTGGGAATGCATTGTGAAAGAAATGTTTGAATTTACATATTTAACAATCGAAAACAGAGTTCCCGTTCCAAGTGATTAAAAACTTAACAGAATATAGGTTTGTTCAAGGTGTTGCAACACCTGTATGACACTTTCGTCTATTACCATATATTCTGAAAACGTGAAAATTAAATTACACCTGTTGGACAGTAACCTGGTATGTTTAATTATTAACTTTATCCACTCCCGTCCAAAACCAGTACTTCCTCGTTATGACTCCAGTAAAGATGCGATGTTGCCCACGTTGTTCTTCTTTTTAACGTGTTCCTGTTCTTCGTGGAGGCAGTACATTGATGAAAGGAACAAACTTAGAAGATAAGAGGAGGAGTTGGCCACTCAACCGATCTGACCTGCTCCGCCTTTCATTATGCTCCTGGCAGATCATTGACCTCAATGCCATAACGCCACCTTCCTGATATCAAGGAGAACTTTTAACCACAGATAAAATTTGATTGCCTTCTTACAAGGAGATCTTAATTTGGTCTCAACTACTTGCTGTGATCGAAAATTCCTTAGCTCCGCCATTCTGTGCGTGATCAAACTTATCCTCATTTCAAAATCATTGTTTGAATGATTTTGTCGAGAGGTGAGAGCAATAATCAGAGGGCAGCTGGGAAGGTGAGTGATACTCTTTTAAAAACTTACCTCGGGCGTCGGAGACGGCATTTGTCAAGAGGTGAAAGTGAGGACTGGAGGACTGTTGGGAATGTGAATGAAAATGTATAAAAACGTACCGGGTGCATCGGAGACTCCATTTCTCTAGAGGTGACAGTAAAGACCAGATGGGTGCTGGGAAGGTGAGTAAAACCATTTTTAAAAGATGACGTCGGGCGTCGGGTCCTCCATTTGTCGGGAGGTGAGGCGGAGGACCAGAGGGCTGCTGGGAAGTTTACGGAAACTGTTTAAAATTTACCTCGGGCATTGGAGTCTCAGTTTGTCAAGGGGAGAAGGAGGACTAGAGGTCTGCTGTGTAAGCTAGTGAAACGTATTTAAAATCTTACTTCGGGCGTTGGAGACTGTATTTGTCGAGCGGTGAGAGCGGGGACCAGAGGGCTGTTTGGAAGTTGAGTGAAACCGTTTAACAAACAGACCTGTGACTTCACGGTCTCCATTCGTCGAGACGTGAGAGCGAGAATGAGGGCTCATGAGAAGGCGATGGAAACTGTTTTCAATTCTTATCTCGGGCCTCGGAACCTACACCTGTCTAGAGTTGAGAGCGAGGACCAGAGGTCTCTTGCATAGGTGAGTGTAATTGTGTTATTAGGTAGCCACTGAACCCAAGGTACGACATGTGTCGTGTCTCCCACCCGCACACCTCCTCTCTTGAAAATAACGCTCTTGAGCTGATCAGGTAACGACTTTCTATTTCCTTTTTTATTACTTTATCGAGTGAAAAACATTGCTATTTCATAGACATGGGAGGCTTTTAAAAAGAGCTTGCTTAGTGTTTCGAAGAAGTATATTCCTGTGAAATAAGAGATCGAAATGGCGAGGTTGAGGAACCTCAGATGACAGGATAAATTGTGACTCTAACTAAGAGAAAACGGATGTGTACCTAATGTCGAGGCTACTGAAGACAAAAAGAAAGCTTTGGGAAGAATATTGGGAATGCAGGGCCATTGCAAAATGAGGATTTAAAAGAACTAAAATGAGTCATGAGATATCTTCAAGAAACAGGTTTAAAGATAATCCCAAAGCAGTTTTTTTCATCTATAAGGAGCAAGAGGGTAACAAGAGAAAAGGTTAACACACTCAAGGCTAAACGAGGAATCATATGCATGGAGTCAGAGAAAATGGATGAGATACTTAACAAGAACTTTGTATTGGTATTCACTGAGAACAGGGACTTTACGGAACTTGAGGTTAGGGTTCGATCTTTGAGGGCTCTAGGTCATGTAGGCACAAGGAGGGAGGAGGTTTTGAGTGTACAGTATGCAATTCCCCTGGTCCTGAAGGGATCTACCATAGGTCAGTGAGGGAAGAGAGAGACAGTAAATAGATGTGCTTTACCATGTATCCTTGCAGCATCCTTGAAGGAAGATGCGGACTAGATGACTGGAAAATTGCTAATATTGTCCCCTTGTTTAAGAGAGTAGCAGTGATGCTCGAGGTATTCAGAGACCGGTGAGCCCGACTTCAATTTTAGCGAAAGTGAGGGACAATATCTATTGCCATTTGGAAGAAAATCAGCTGTTCAGTTATGGGCAGCTTGGATTTTTGCGGGGGAAGTCAAGCCTTGCAACCTAATTAAATTCTTTGTTGAGGTGGCAAATTGGATTGAAAGGGGAAGGGCTGTAGATGCCAGAAATTTGGATTTCGGTACGGCATTTAATAAAATTCCCCATTGTCGACTGATGGGGAGCGTGAAATCGCATGTTATCCATCATGTACGATCTAGATGGATGGAGAACTGGTTGGACAACGGGAG
Source organism: Hemiscyllium ocellatum (assembly GCF_020745735.1). Classification (NCBI taxonomy): domain Eukaryota; kingdom Metazoa; phylum Chordata; class Chondrichthyes; order Orectolobiformes; family Hemiscylliidae; genus Hemiscyllium; species Hemiscyllium ocellatum. The sequence continues at coordinate 420,976 of NW_026867617.1, forward strand.
ACAAAGTGTAGTATTGGAAGGGAGTTTCTCCAAATGGGGAACACAACCACAGGGTTCAGTGCTTGGACCACTGTTGTTTGTGATGGATATAAATGATGTGGAGAAAGTTATCAGGTGCCTGAGCAGCAAGTTTGCAGATGACACTAAGATTTGTGGAGGAGCAGATACTGAAGGGGACTGTCTGCGAATACAGCACAATATATTTAGATTAGAGAGATGGAGAGAAAAAATGGGAAAAGAAGTTCAATCCTGGTACTTGTGAGGTAATATATTTGGGAAAATCCAATTCAAGAGCGAACTATACAGTAAATAGAAAAGTCCTTGGGAAAATTTAAATACAGCGATATCTGGGGGGTTCAGGTCCATTTTTCCCTGAGGATGGCAACGCTGTTCAGTAATGTGGTCAAGAAGGCATACGGCCATGCTTTCCTTCATAGAACAGTGTATTGAGTACAAGAGTTGGCAAGTCATGTTACGGTCGTATAGGATTTTGGTCCAACTGCATTTAGAATACAGCGTAGAGCTCTGGTCGCCACATTAACAAGAGGATGTGGATGTTTTGGAGAGTTTGCAGAGTAGGTTCGTCAGAATGTTGCATGGATTGAACGGTGCTAGCTATGAAGAGAGGTTGAACAAATTAAGAATATTTTCAATGAGAAGAGAGTTTTCGGGTGGACGTGATTAAGATCAGCAAAATCGTGACTTGTGTAGACAGGGTGGACAGCAAGGAGACTTCTTTCCTAGCGTGTGTAACTCAATTACTATGGTTTACGAGTTCTAAGTGTGAGTTGAAAGGTTTAGGGAAGATATTCATCCGACGTTCTTTACACAAAGGGTTGGGGGGAGGAGGCTGAACGCATTGCCAACGGAAGTGGGAGACGTGGAAAGGATACCATAATTTATAATGTATTGCCGTGCAAATTAAATTGACTTCACTCAATTAATAGCAAGAGCAAAGAAAAAATGTTTATTAAAAATCCTGCAAGGTTTTGACTCATTACACTATGTCAGATGCCTCAATGCAAAGAGTACTGAAACATTGTACAGACGCCTGCCTTATCACGTTCCTTATCACACTCTCAAGTGCAAAGACTGGGGGAAACTCAAGTTGTTATCCCCCTCATCCCCTGGTCGTAGACATAACAGTTCTTCAGCTTTCGCTGAGGGTGACTATTGTAGGTCAAGTTGACTGTTTACAGAATTCTAACAGAGATAAGCTAACTGCAAACCTTTAAGAAAGCATCATTTGCAAACCTCAGGACAGCACTGAATTTAGGATAAGTATTCTCTTTAAATTTCACAGTAAGTGGATAATTTTCCGTTAGCATGTATCTAGGTAGATGCAAGAATGGGCAGAGAGTGAGGATAGAAAGATCTTATGAAAATAGGCGGCAGGTATAGATGGAGTGTCTGGATCGGCGCAGGTTTGAAATCGCAAAGGGCCTGTTTCTGTGCATTTATGTTCCTTGTTTGTTCTTCGTTTGGCTTATCATCAAATGCTCAAGTTTACTTTGGACTCTCCCCCCATTGTGAACATCGTTCCTGCATCTAGCCTGTCTAGACATTTTGAAATTAAGGCGCTTTCTATTATTTCTTCCGTTCAATCTTCTGAGCTCCAGGGAATACTTTCTTAAACAACCCAATCTCTCCACATATGTCAGGCATGTCATCCCAGGCAGCATTTCGATAAACATTCGCTACTTTCACTGAAGAGCAAGAACCTCCTTCATATTTTAAGTATTCTAAAACAGCTTAGAATATTCCATTTATGGCCTCATATATACGTTGGAAAATGGATTAAAGGTATTTTCTTTTCTGGCACTCAAATCCTTCGCCTGATCAATAGCCAAAGTACAGCTTGCCTTCTTTAACATGTGCTGCACCCGTACTGTTAATTACTCAGAGACTAATGAACAGGCCTCTCTGATCAGTGCTGTCTCTTAAACTGTACTCAATTAAATACATATATAGCAAAAGCGAGTACTGCAGATGCTGGAGATTCGAGTCAAATTCAGACTCGTGCTGTAAAAGCACAGCAGGTTAGTCAGCTGTTTTGATCGATGTTTCGGTCAACACCCCTTCATGAGAATTAGAAAAAGAAATTACATGCAACCGACAAATAGGAAAACATATCTGGGGGCAGGGGTAGTGCTTATTGGTGCTTATGGAGAGGAACTGGATGTCTATGGTGAAGATTGACGTGTTGGGAGCCTGGGAAACTGAAGTCTTGGAGGAAGTGGAGGGCAATGATGATGTTTGGAAGGTATGCTGGGAGTTCTTGGACGGGGGAATGAGACAATAACGTAGGTATTCGAAATGAATTCGGTGGGACAGGAGCAGGCTGAGATGATAGGTCAGCTGGGAGAGTCAGGCTTGTCGATCTTGTGTGGGATGTAGAATTGGGCTGTGCGGTGTTCCCAAAGTATGAGATTGGAAGCTGTTGGGAGTTCCATTGAGGTGCTGACGTTGTGCACAGTATGGGAGGTGATGATTGGGTGATGGGTTTATCGTCAAGTGGGTGGTATAAGGAGGTGGCTTCAAATTGTGTAGAGATAAGTGCATCAAACTACGACTGCACGCACCCACCTCCTCCCCTCTATGTGCGCTGGTTTAATGGTGAGTTAAGGAACGGAGCAGAGGGATTGAAGGGCTGCACGTTGTGCGGGCGAGAGGTTGGAGTGGGGGAAGAGTTGGGGATGACAGATTGAGGTTGTTAATGTCTTGGTGATAGTTGGAAATAAAGATGTCGAGAACGGGTAATGAGTACGGAGTGTCCAGGTGGATGGGATGTGTTGGAGGTGGGCGAAGGGGTCGTTGGAAGGTGGGCAAGTGGCTTGATGATTAACTTTTTCTCAGAACGCCGATTTACCTGCTCCTGGGATGCTGCCCGACCTGCTGTGCTTTTCCAGCATGACTCAAATCTTCACAAATAATTATGTGACGTTACAAATAGTAGTCTGCCTGCCTATCTTGGCGAATAAATCCCATTATGTGTACACATTCTTCTGCACATGCTATACATTTACACGCGTGTTTGGAGGCTCTCACTGATGGTCTGACCTCTGCATGGTGAAGAAAAGTTTAGAACAAATCTTCCAGGTTAGCGAGCGAACTTCCAAACATATCATGAACCTGAGCTACATTTAACAAATATCACAAATTTACCTTGTATTATCCTGTCTAAATAACACAGCCTCCTCGCTGCTCAGCCTTCCAGCCAGGACGTACAATACCACAATTTGATTGCTTACCTCTGACAGCAAGGCAGGATACATCGGTCTGGTCCTGAAGACTTTTAAACCAGTAATGATGCCAGGCAGTTGAACAACTCAACTATTTCCCTTAACATACAGCTCAGTTGCGCAAAATCGACATTTTAAACTACGCTGTTGCTATCACTTTTCTAACTTTGCAAAGTACGCAACAAATTTCTCATTTATTATCTCGGTTATTAATTGATTCAGGGAGCAGCTAAACCTACTTGTTCCTTATAGACCCCACTTTATCCTTCATTAATCTTTCATGGTTAACATATTGAAGACTTGTCTTTTCTCTTTGATTTAATGCACCTGGCACTTTTTCATTATGCTTCCAGTTAGTCTTCTTTATTTCTCTCACTCTGGCTCTCCACTCTTGAAATACTCTGGCTCATTAGTATTGCTAGCATTCTTTCAGTATGCATCATATTCCTCTTTTCCTTACTTATTTTCTCCATGATTTGCTTAGTCAGTCAGGTTCATTGTTAGGCTTAAAGTGCCTAATGGATAACATAAATTTTCATCAAAATGAGTGAAAGAAGACGTGAGTTATCATTGAAAACCATTTTTTTTCGTTAAGCTATTTCAGTCTCAAACAAACTGATAGAAGTATGGAATATCTGCTCTGTGGAAACCGCTATTTAGCCCATTTTTCCGCACTTTCGAAGCGCTTTCAAATTGGATCCAGCATTCTTCTTCTATCGGTGTAATGTGATCTACAATGCCTGCACATCCATGAAAACAATGGACAATTTAGCATTCTCGTTACAATCAACATGCATATTTTTGGAGTATCAGCTTTAGTATGCCATCTTAAATTATGTCAGACATATTGAACAAGCGAGCCTCACTGCCGTTCTTGATGTGGAGTCTGTTGTGTCAAAGCTGGCAATTTACAGTTCTGCCTCAGCCTCCCGAACCTGAGTCTGAGATGTAAAGTTCTTCCTGGCTTGAAAAAGTTACCGAGATCAATACTATTCTGACATACTGCACTGCTATCTCTGATGACTCTCCCAAGCATGAGTTCGGGCATAAACTGATCCAGGTGTCTCTCTATGCTTTTCCTCAATTGATTCTTCCCAAGCGGTCATGGAAGTTTCCACCGAGGCAGAATTGACTTTTTTTTATTAATCCTCAGTGTTTAATTCACTTCACTGTCTTCTATTGTTATTGTCCAGCAGACAACTAGCAATTGAACCTTAGCTGCCTAATTTGAATGTATCATTTATCAGCTTAAAAGTACATCAGAGTACTTGAACCTGGAATGTCCTGTATTTACATTTCTCATAGCTATATCGCTATTTGAATTATCTTTTCAATTTTCCTATTATTTATTAACTCTTTTATTCACCAAAACACTGTTCCAAACTACCTTCTCCAGTGCATCTTTAAACAGGGAAATTCTGCACATTATCAGTCTTATTTCATAAACGTTGTAAGATATTTCTGCTTTACCAACTTAATATTGAATATTAATTACATTATGATTGTCTCTGATTATGATCCCCCACGCTGACATTCTTCAGATGGCAGCCTCGTTTGCAACTATTATAATTTCCTCTCCAGTGCGATTGGAAATCAGCCCTTGGCAATAAGGTGTACTCAGAAATAGTTCAGTGCGTAGATACCAGTTATGAGAAACGTTGTCCATGCGGAGGTGTTCATGGTGCCTGTAGTCATCAAAGATTCGAAGAATGAAATTCTATGTATTTTAATATTCATGATTCTTTAGGGAATGTGGGGGGGTGGAGGATGTGATATGGACAGGATGTACACTTTGTTAGAGAGTGTAGCATTATAATCTCTTACTTCAGAATAAAGTATGTCACTTTAAGAAAACTTGGTGGAGGACTTCCCTCCTTCTGTTATGAAAGGCTAGAAATGAACTTTGCCATGACGAGAGTTGAAACGCTAGCAAGGACTGACCCAAAGCGCAGCTTGTCCTGAGCAAGGTAACAATGTAACACTTGATCAAAATAAAGAGCAGCAGTTGGGTTGCCGTAAAACAAAACCACACTCAAATTCGGCCAATCAGTTTAAATTATACACCAATATATCAAAATCCAATCAAGTTCGTATTTAGTATTTTGATAATATTAAAACAATCTGATGTTTTGGGTATAAAATCGGACATACTGAACAGTTTGCGACAGAACTGCGAAAGACCAACAAATCTAGAGTGCTAGCTGAAGAGCTCTCTTTAAGCTACCTGCCTGGGCGGGATTTCGCGCAGCAGAATATCGAGGCTAACCTGAGAGAATCTACAGTGGAAAATTTACAAACGAGAATCGGCAAAGCTGGCTGGTTTTGAAATACAATTTTCGTTTGTCAGTCTTAATCTCTTTTTTTTATCAGACGAATATTGTAGAGTGGGAGGAGATAGGTTTCGCAGAAAGCTGTTCAATACAGTTGTTGGTATTCATGTTGTCTGTTGGTCTCAAGAAAGAAAGTTGCTAATTCTTATGTAAATTGTGACCTCTGGGATAATTCCTTGCCTCTTGAATTTGAACAAATCACAGCAATGCCCGCAAGTTTTCTCTGTGGCTGGTTTAAATTAGACGAGGGGATTACCCCTTGTCGTAACACTTGGAGGGTCACGAATTTCTGAATTAATTTACCACACACATCTGTGGATGTTGGGTTCTTAAGTGCATTCCATGCTGAGATAACATGATTTTATGGGGAATTAAAGTTTATGGGGAAATGGCAACACGGTAGATTAACTTTAAAATATATTAATCTTCCCGACGGCATACTGAGCAGATCACTCAAACAAAGACTTCAACTTGTCTAATATCAAAGTGCAGAATTTAAAAATCCTTCCTCGGAAATTAAGAGATAACCTTGCAAAGACAGTTGAGCTGTTTCATTCCTTTGAACAAAATTTGCAATGTTCCTTCCAATATACAGCAGTCCAGTTTTGAAAAATGTGAATACATTGCATTCCTTCGATTGAAGTAAATATATTTCAGTTGTTGTTTGTTTGCGGCAGGGCTTTTGCGATCATTTTAATTGTATGTGATTACAGAATGATGCTGTTATGTTTTATTATTCTTTATCTCTTTCTATCTGTTCTCAGAATGAAGACATTGCATTTTCATTTAGTTTTGTTTGTAATGCAATACACACCTGCTAAAATTTGGTGAAGGATGTTTCGCTTTCCGTTCTTGATTTGGTATTATTTTCCCTTGGTCAGAATTAGTTTCTGAGTTAGGGAGTCTAAACTTGTTTCAATACTTTGTTAATTATTATAATGATGAAATTTATTATTCCTGAGAGATGGTTCAACATGGAAACAGACCATTCGATAACGCTCACCCATGTCGTCCTCAAAACCCTTCCTATTCATATATGCACCTCTAAGCCTTTTAAATATTGTAATTATATCAGCCTCCAAAACTTCGTCCGGCAGTTCATTTTAAACTTACAATTCCCTCTGCGTGGAAACATTTGGTCTTGCATCATTTTGAAGACTTCGCACTCCCGTTCTAAAAAGTTTGCACTCCAGTTCTAGTCTTTCACTTTGTCTATTTCGCCTACTCAGTCCCCTCATGATTAGAAAAAGCACTATCAGGTCGCATATGATTCAGCTTCACACATTGCCACCTGTAATCGATAATCCTAAACTTGGTGGCTCATCAAATGCTGATAACATCATTTTAAAATTTACTGAAACGTCTCAAGTTTGACAACATACTTTCAATTGGACAGAGAACACGATCGCACACAATATTCCAAAAAATGGAACAATTGTAAAACAGACCGTTCGAATTATGCTGGGATTACTTAGTGCATATTTTTAAATGTCAGATTTGAAATTTGATTTTTAAGTTGTATTCTGGAAGATCAGTATTGTCAGTATTACGTATTTTAAGTAGATGTACAACAATGCAATAGTACTACAGTGAAATAGATCCTTCACTCTAAAAAGGTTGACACTTACCAGGCGTCTCAATCTTATTCTGCCGAGTTTTAGATCAAATTCCTCACAATGTGGAAACAGGCCCTTCGAACGAACCAGTCCACACCGACCCTCCGAAGAGTAGAATACCCAGAACCATTTCCCTCTGACAAATGCACTAAACACAACGGGCAATTTAGCATGGTAAATTCACGTGACCAGCACATCTTTGCACTGTGGGAGGAAACCAGAGCACCCAGAGGGAATCCACGTGGGGGATGTACATACTCCACACAAGCAGTCATCCAAGGCTGGAATCGAACCTGAGACTCTGGTGCTGTGAGGCAGCACTGCTAACCACTCAGCCACCAAATTTAGGATTATCGATTGCAGATGGCAATGTGTGAAACTGAATCATGTGTAGTTCACGCAGTGCAGTGTAGGCAATACACCATTGACTTGTTTGACTGTTTCTTTATAAAATTTGAACTTTCATTCCAGCACTTACGTTTTTTCCATTTCAATTCCTGTTGCAGAATGATGACGAAAACATTATTACTTTTGGTGAAAGGTATCGTGAGAGACGTAGATGGATTTCATTGATTTTGCTCTTTGCTCAAGGTTGTTATGAAATTGTAAGTATATCGTGTCCCTTTAAGAGAGAATGGAAGCTGGCCAGAACAGATTGTGCTGACAAATTTTAAAACGTAACATTTGACTGTAAAACAAATAGCTTGTTCTGAGTTGCCATGGGACATTACAAATTCCAATTTGGCCAATCAGTTGAAATGATGCTCCAAGATATCAAAATCCTATCAAATTTGTATTTTAATGTTTTGGTGAAAACATTCCATTGAGAATATCTGATACATTCAGTTACATAAAATCGGACATTTTAAACAGTTAGCGTGAGCAGCAAAGAACACCAACATATTATGTCTGCAGAATTAGTCTCTGAAAAGTATATTTTCATATGAAATCTGTGAAGTAGTAGACCGAAGAGAAGAAGACCAAAATATACAGGAAAATTGAAAGGAGAATGGTATTAGAATTCGTATACTTGGTTCAACTTAATCAGAGATTTTTTTTTTATTGGAGCAGTATATTCCTATGGATTGCGATCGAGACAAATTGGTCAGACTAATGAGGTATACAAGGATAGATAGTTTCGATTTTTTCATTGCAGTTAAATTTGAAGAATAAATTGTTAATCTTTTTTTATAGTCGGACATGGTAGTTATTTGCCAATCATACTTTGAAGAATTACGAGGTGAGGTGAGCTTTTCTGAGCCTTGTTTAAATTAGCAGAACATTATACAACGTGATGAATCAGCTTGGGGTCTCAAATCCTTGTTTTGAACCTGTCAGTCAGATGCAGTCTGAGATTTGACAGATTTGAATAGATGTTCGGTAGAAAAAAAAGCCCAGTTGTTTAAACACTTGCAGGTTAGTGTCTTCTTTTTTAAAAAAAAACGTAGATTCGACAATTTGTTTAATTTGGTTAAATGTGGTTTGTTAAATTAAAAATGAGAGAAATGAGTCTGAAGATTGCTCAAGACGTTTTGGGGTTTGAAGATGACTCCCAAATTTCTCAGGAAAGTTTCGAAGGAAAGGGAAAGAAAGACGATACCTTTAGAATTAGCAAACATTACAGAATTGGGTTTAACCAAGGACAAACGTAAAGCTGAAATTGACATTAAAACACTTAGGTGTGTCAGAAAAACAGACATGTGCAGCAGCGTTCGAAAGACTTAAATTGCAGTTGATAAAAATGCAGTTACAATATAAACAAACGAAAAGTGAAGGAATGTGAAGAAATTCAGGAAAATGAGAGAGAGGTAGATTTCTTATCTGAGCAAAGAAAGAAGGAGAGAAAAAAGGGGGAGAGAAATAAGACAGAATTTTGAACTTTAAAAGATTTCAGTTAGTCTGAAAAGTCAAGTTAGCAGGATGGAGTTTAAAATAGCATGTATTTTGGAAGCAGGTTCAGTGCGACCAAGAGAACATGGACACAGAACAATACAATCGTTTGTCCCTCGATGTTCCGCCGACCTGTGAAACCAATTCAAAACCCATCTAACCTACACTATTCCATCTTCGTCCATATGTCTTTCCAATGATCATTTAGAAGTCCTTAAAGTTGGCGAGTCTACTCTTGTTGCATTCAGTGCATCATACGCCCCTCGACTTTCCTGATTTTTATTAAAGAAACTACCTTTGCAATCTATCCTATATGTATCACCTCTCAATTTAAAGCGACGTTACCTCATGCTTGCTATCACAATCCGATGATAAAGATCACAAGGTCCAGACTATCTCACCCTATGGTTAACTTATGTGTCTAACTAATGTCATCTTTCAAACTTCTTCTGTCTGAAAAATATAGCCTCAATCTCTCAGGTTTTCCTCGTCAGACCTTCCTTCCATACTAGGCTTCATTCTAGTGAGACCTCCCTTCAATAAAAGGGAACCACCAGCGATCCCAAAACCACGCTGTTACTGTAGAAAAAGAACACGTGTTAAGACACCTATTGCTTCATCTAAGAACGTCCTACAACACCAACTATGAACAACGCCCTTGAAATTACTTTCCATGGTTCACCTAGAAAACGCCAATCATGCTACATCCTCTCTGTTCTCGTAGCAACAGTCTATGGCAAAAATGTCATTCGGTTCTCCACGTTCTTGAACCCTTCTGACACACTGTACATATAGGAACAAGCAATCACCCTATATTCCATTCCGTTTCCAACTGTCTGTGACCCATTCCCACACTGCTCTGGAGAAACCATCTTTAACTTAACTAATTACTTTTCCATTAGTTTCATCTTTCTTCCCATCGGTCACCTGTTTATCGAGCAACAGCCAGCGTCCGCACACCCGCACTGTTTCCTGGAAATGGTCTCATACCTCTTCACAATTCTTTACCACGAGAAACACCTGGCGGTCCCAAACGCATTTGATTCCAAGACCAACGCCCAGTGGTCCTACTTTCAAGGTTTTACTCGAGCAACACTCTCTGGATCTTCCATATCAGTTCTCCTCGTTGAACACAATGGATCACACCGACTCTTTTCACGAAGCAACAGACAGTAGACACATTTCCATACTTTTCATTCGTGTTCGAACGCTATATTGTCTACTGGCCACGCAAAGTATGAGAAAATGAGAGATAGAGAAATTCGGACAAAGTGATGAAACTGGGAGAGAGAGAGGCAGGTTGGAATGTAGTAAGATATGAGATGAAGAGCGCAGGAAGAAACGTGGGTCAGCGAAACGTGATAACTTGGAAGCTTAATGGCTGGAGGAGAGAGAGATACTGTGAGAGTCGGGGCTGATTTGGAACGTTACAGTGACGTACACTCAACTCATGATTCGGCTTTTGTCCCCTCCTCGACACAAAGGATTGGGTCAACTCTGACTCTTGATTTGTGGTAGGGCTGTATGTTCTAACCTTTGCATAACTGCCTCCGCTATGAGTCCCGAGATTGGTGATCCCATGGGTGTTCCGTTGATTTGTTTGTATATCTGATTGTTGAATGTAAAGTGTGTGGTGAGGCACAGGTCTAGTAGTTTAAGTATGCCGTCCTTGTTGATAGGTTCGGCCTCCTGTGTTCTGCTATGTATGTCCAGTAGGTTGGCTATTGTTTCTCTGGCTAGGGTTTTGTCAATTGATGTGAACAGTGCCGTCACGACGAATGATACCATGGTTTCTTCTTTGTCTATGTGTGTATTCCTGATGATGTCCAAGAATTCCTGTGTTGATTGTATGGAGTGTTTGGATCCGCTGACTAGGTGTTTCAGTTTTTGTTGTAGTTCTTTGGCCAGTTTGTATGCTGGTGTCCCTGGAAGTGATACTATCGGTCTGAGTGGGATGTCTGGTTTGTGTACTTTGGGTAGTCCGTACCACAAATCCAACCCAAACTCTGGATCAGATACGTCGATGACACCTTTGTAATCATCAAAAACACAGAAATAGAAAAACACACCGAATCATCAACGCCACACTCACAGGAATACGATTCACGAGAGAAGAGGAAAAGGATAGCCAACTCCCATTCTTAGCCGTGTTAGTAGAGAGAACACCCAACGGAGAATTCACCACAAGGGTACACAGGAAACCAACACACACAGATCAAGTCCTAAACTATGCAAGTAACCACCACAACACACACAAACGAAGCTGCATCAGGACACTATTCAAAAGAGGCACAACACACTGCAGTACACCAGAACTGCGAAAAGAGGAAGAGGAACACCTATACAAGGTATTCGCCAAAAACGGATACCCACGCAACTTTATCACCAGATGCCTAAGAGATAGACCACGGAACGAGGACATGCCACTACCAAAAGGACTAGCCACACTACCATACGTCAGGAGCGTCTCAGAACTGACAGCCAGACTACTGCGACCCTTAGGACTCATAACAGCACACAAACCAACTTCCACACTCAGACAACAACTCACTAGAACAAAGGACTCAATAGCCAGCACGAGCCAAACTAACGTAGTTTACAAAATACCATGCAAGGACTGCACAAAACACTATATAGGACAAACAGGAAGACAGCTCACAATCCGCATCCATGAACATCAGCTAGCCACAAAACGACACGACCAGCTATCCCTCAGACACTCAGACAACCAGGAACATGAATTTGACTGGGAAAACACTACCATCATAGGACAAGCCAGACAGAGAACAGCCAGGGAATTCCTAGAGGCATGGCATTCATCCACAAACTCCATTAACAGACACATGGACCTGGACCCCATATACAAACCACTACAGCTGAAACTGACACCCGGAAGCGGCAAGAACAAACCACTATAAATACCGGAAGAAACATCAAAGCAGCGCTTCACGGGAGGCTCCAATAGCACTGATGATGTTCCCTAGCCAGGGAACGAAACGTTTGCAGCAAAAACTTCCAGCTCGGCGAACAGAGCCCTCTTATATGTTGTAATCTTGCACCTCAACCGCTCTCCCTTTGTAACTTCGACAACTCAAACATTCCCTCTCAGTGCAAGACCTTCCAAACCCATTGAACCTCCGTATCCCCGGAAATATCTGACGCTTTCACAGCCCTCATTATTTATATAACCTCTCCTATTGCTGAAAATCTAATTAGCATGTTGACTGCATCATTTCTCAGATTGTATGTAATCCTCCCAAGTTCCTGTAAAAGTCCAACCTGAAAAATCTACAATACCTGCGAAACTCATAAACCAGATCCTGCGAAACTCACCATCAATGTGACAACCTCCTCTCACTGTCACACATCATGTCAATGTAAGCTCCTTCAGTCCTTGCATCAATTTATCTGATCGCATAGGTTTGGCGATATTTTACATTCCTATATATTCACACTTTTCCTTCCCATCCAACCTCATTTTTAAGGAATAATCTCAGCTTGCACAATGCCCTTATTTATGCATCTGCCTGCAGTCCCGATTAATATGTTAATCGAGAGGAAAGTCTGCTAGATTCAAAGCCTCCCTGTTAAATTAAAGTCCAGAATCCAAGGTTTTTCTTGTTTTTTTAAAAATCAGTTAGCGTCTTCAGTGAATATGAGCATACATGTTTCTGATAGTACCTCCACTCTATGCAACATTCTCCATACCTCTAAACACATGCATTCTGTCTCTGTAAACCTCGTCCGAGCTACAAATACCCTTTTTCTCGTTAAACTGCTCCAGAGCTCTAAACAACTCTATCTGTTGGACTTCCTAAAACTTCTACATATCTGCACATCACTCTGACATTATGGAAATGGCTTAATCCCCTGTAAACATTTCAAGCAAATAGTCTGGACCATTACTTTGCCAATAGTCTTAAGCAGGTGCAAGTGTCGATACTCCAGGCGTGATGCAGGTGGCTCAAACGCTAATTTGTAAATAAAACAGGATTGATTTGTAAGATTATCGAATGATAGATTAGTAAAACAGAGCTGAATTCAGAATGACTTAACGATTTAAAAACAAAATCAGCTCTGTTTTAACTTTATAATGCTGATCCAAATATTTGCAACACCCCAATAATCACGCCCTTGGCAAAATTAAAGAATCGTATATAGGTTATTGTAGGAGAGATGCCAGTGTGAGAAAGTATCAGCACAAAACTGCTTCTTCGAACACTAGCCTCATAAAAGAAACAACTGACCGCTTGCTGAAACCAAAACAAAACAAACTGCGGGTAAAGCTGAGCTCGGAGAACAGTTCTTTTTTTTAAATTGCAAGTCTTTTGAATGAGGCAAACGACTGTCTTAGGCTGTTAGCTATAATCAAATCGGCCATAAAAATCATGTAAACCAGACGAATCAAATCTATATGTTCCCGTGTCATCTATAAAACGGCTATCTAACCTTGTTACAAAAGCAGCAGCATCACGTTCTGTCGTCCGTCCGTGGGACCTCGTTACCAGTCATCATAAACCTCCCAATCTGGGTCTCCTTCGCCAGATGAAATGAGTAGTCGACGTGTCAACAATCGGTCTGTAATCTTCTCCAATCCCAGCTACTTCTGATGTAATTTCCTTCAGCCTCTATACAGTCCACGGTGCTGAACAACGACCTGACATTGTGAAATTCGTTTTTTGTCGAAATTGCTGAGTGCTTAAAATACCCAATTTGCAGAAACTTCCACCAGCCCTAAGAAAGCACACAAAATGTGAAGTGATTTCAAGCACTCACAAACCTCTCTAATTTAGTAACCTCCTTCATCAGCATGAGCCCTCACAATAGGGAATACTCGTCTGATTACAGCAGCTGTAGCATTGTTAGATACAAGTTATGGAAATAGACTGTTTTGTCCAACTCGCCATAGCCAACCTGATATCCTAAGTTAAAATTCCTCCATTTGCCAGCATTTGGTCCATAACCCTCTAAACACTTCTTATTCAAGTAACCATTCATATGCCATTTATACATCATCAATTTTCACTCCCACGACTCTATGATGGCATCCAGCGCATCTCAGCTACTTCCTGCCCCTCTGCCCTTGAATCTCATCCCTCCAATCACAACAAGAGCAGAAGCCCCAAGCCCTGACATTCCAACCCATCCAATTCTGTATATGTCGCATCATCCTCCATCATTTCCGCCACTGATAAACGGAACCCACACCAGAGATATAATCACCCACCCCCATCGGCTCTCCAAAGAGACCACGCACTCTGCAATTCCCTTGACAGTTCCTTGCCCCCACAAACCTACCGCCCCTCCCGGCACCTTCCTCTGTCAGTGCAGTAATTGGAAACCTTGCGCCACGGCACAAACCATAGTTGTTGATTGTGCATTGGGGTAAATGATGAATGTGTGTTTCAGAGGAAATTGGTTGACAGACCGCAGAACATTATTTTAAAAATTTCATCTCGTAACTGTGCATTCAGGTAGCGCAGAAAACCTTACCAAACAGCGGAATTTCAATCACATTTAGAAACTCATGCCTGAGGTACCCCCACCCTCTACCATGATTATCAATCAAGCGTTGTTTCAATGAAAATCGCAGGTGTACAAGTGACACTCCATACCATGTGCACATAATTGATGAGAATCCGATAGAGCAACTGCAATTGTCGACGTGAATCCCCAATAGCAGCACCAGTATCTGATAGATAATACGACATTCAGTGATAAATGCTATATGACTATAAAACCACTCATTGGAGGAGGATGCTCGATTAGTGTCACCATTGACAATGTTGGAAAAGCGCAGCACATCAATACAAAATTTAAGGCGGACATTTCTGTCCCATCCTCAGCCAGAAATGGATGATCTACTTGTCTTTCGTCATGATGTCCATGGATTCAAATATGACACACTTTGAACAATTCAATTCACTGAACTGAAAATTTATAAACGCTTGTATACAATAAAAGCAATTGGGCCAGAAACGATTCCGGCAATAAGAATGCAGATATTAAGATTAGATTCCCAACACTGTCGAAACAGGCCCTTTGCCCAAAAATTCCACACCGACCCTCCGAAGAGTACCCACCCACTGCCATTTCCATCTGACAAATGCACCTAATAGTTTGGGCAGTGTGGCATAGCCAATGCACCTGAGCCTGACAGCTTTGGACTGTGGGAGGAAACCCACGCATGCGTGGTGAATGTGAACGGTCTGCGCAGACAAACACCTAAAGCTGGATTCGAACCTAAGTACTGTGAGACAACAATGCTAAACAATAAGCCACACCAAGCATGCACACCAAACCCTGACTCTAAAGAAGCCGTTTCACTGCAGTTCCAAATCTAACGCTTGCCTGACAATGTACAGGATTGCTAAATTTCGACCAGTCACATAAGGGGGCCATAATTAAACTCTGACCAATCGCCACACCTTCGAATTCAAAGCAATATTCAAATTGTTGAAAGTTCTCCCGAAATTAAAGGTCAAACTGCATACATGCAGAAGTATATTGCATATGGTTGTTTCTGATACATCCCCACGTGAATATTGTGCTGTTGAGAAAATTGTTCTGATTGTAACTCCATATCAGGGTAATCATCTGACAGCGTGTCGAACTTAAAACATAAAAGAAAATGTCGAGTTGCAAGCACCAATTTTCTTCACCATTTTGTTTTCAGGGAAGAAATGAAACACACTTTCATGGCCTGGCTTCGTCGTGATTCCAGCCACACGAAATCTGCTTGATTCTTCATTCCTCTTCGAAAAGGCCAAGCAAGTAATTAAAATGTACTAAACAACTCCCTGATCGTAAAACATGAAACTGTTCAGAGTACCAAGCATTAGATTGGGTATCAGGAACGCAAGTCTTTCGAATCCACGTTCCTATCTTCTGACAGTTTGTATGGAAATTTCCACAACTTCCCAATGTACACTGTAAAAGGAGGAGTCGGCATTCCCTCCAAGAATCTATGAACCCATTGTAGTTCTTGGCTGAACTTTATTTCAGTGCACTATATAACTCTTAATGTGATTAATATTGGTAAAAATAACGTCAATAGGACAGTTGTCCCTTTGCCTCTTCAAGTCTACTCAGTAAAATCATGGTTGATCGTTTATCTGCACACAACGCTCTGCGTATTGCTTTAGTGCCGATTTCTCTTTGTATTCAGTGCCTTTTTTCGTGCCGACTAATGAGGGAGATAGCTCGCCAGCCTGATCACTTTGTGAATGGAGTCATTTTTTTCTCATCTCAATGCGGAGATGTCTGCCTGTACCAAATATTGTGGCCCATTGTTTTTAATGACCAAACTAGGGTAAACATCACTGCAGCTTCCAGTCTTTCCAACTTTGTTCGAGTTTTATATGTTTCATTATGATATGCACACATTTTCGTCAATAATTTGTTTAGAGGTTCAATTAAATCCAAAGCGTGTTCGTCCAAAATACTTCCATCCTAGAGTTCATTTTGGTCTTCCTTCCCTGCGTGTCTCTTGAGAGATGACGCCATTTATTGGGTAAAGAGAGCAAAGCTACAGAGAGGCCACGGGAATATTTAAGCTGAGGCTCCACCAACTCATGCACAGTCTCAGTGAGACATTCTTACTCTGTATACAAATTCCGTTGAAATCAACTTGATCACACCATTCGCCTTCACATCTTATTTCTGTATCTTTCATCTTACGTTCAGTGACTGATGCACAAGCAGATCGAAATCATTTTCCCTTTATGTACCAACTCGAATCACAGCACCAAACCCATTCCCAGTACTGCTTTCTGCGGCTAGATTTCACTGCCATGCATGAATGTAAGAGGTCTGTTCAACAGGAATGAAAAGGTTAATGGACGTGACAATCTTTATGGACCATAGACAGACGTTATATATTATACAGTAAAATGGAGGACCTCGCATCTATCCACTGCAATCATCATCTCCCACCAATTGGAACATTCGCTCAATTTTTCACAGTAAGCCTGGAGCGTTCTTAGCTTCTTGACACGAGTCGCAATCCTACATAATTTTGAGCCATCAGCAGACTTGGAAAGATTGCATTTGATTCACTCCCATTCTCAATCTATGGCACTGCTTTCGCTACAATCGTGTCATCTTTGAACTTGCACACTGGACTTTATGAAAACAAGTTATCCCAAAATTCAATCGCACTGGAAAAAAATTCTTGCTGTATCAGCTGCTCCTTTATTGAGGTATTTTCGATGCTGTCGATGATTTCCTCGAATTCCAGGCCACTTTTGTTGATCCCTTCCATCACTTCACTAATGATGGAGAGTAGGCTGATTAGATGGTTATTGGCCGGGTGGGATCTGTCCTGCGTTTTGTGTACAGGACGTACCTGGGCAACTTTCTGCATTGTAGGACAGATGTCAGTGTTGTAACTGTACTGGAAGAGCTTGAGCTGAAGAATGACAAGTTCTGGAGCATGCATCTTCAATACTGTTGCCTGACTGTTAATGGGGTCCATTCACTTTGCCGTCTCCAGTGCCTTCCGCCATTTCTTGATATGACGTGGAATGAGTCAAATTGGCTCGGGTTCGTTTTCTGTGATGCTGGGGACAACTGGATGAGCCGGGATGCATCATCCACTCGATGGTTCTGACTGAAGATTGCCGCAAAAGCATCAGCTGTATATTTTGTAATGATGCAAAATATGTGTACACCAGCCCAGTGAATTACTCAGTAAGACTTTATTAGATGTCTGCCCAGTGTGGGAAAACTTGCAAACCATGCTGGAACGGAACGGAGGTGCATCTACTATCCATTTGCAAATCGATATCGCCATTGTGCCATGGCAGGTACTGATGTGGGTGTGAATAGCCCTGGCAGAGAGACAGAGAGATGACAAGAGAATCAATTTCTTATAGCAACAATTCGAGGGGTTTGGCAAATACACAGAGAGGGGCAGACTCAGAAACAATGGAATAGAAGGATGTGTTCTCAGGTGTCAGAATGCTGAAATGAAAACTGTCCATAGCATCGTGCAATATGGGTGCTGTTCCAGGAATGATGTGTGAACAGGATATTGGTGTGAATTCAGATGATGGAGAGTTCAGGATAAACATTTATTCTGAGGTTTTGTAACTGGAAGTGGGATCAGCAGAGCATTCGACTCATTGGGGTGAATCTAACAATAATTTGCCTGATGTCACGATCATTCAGTGTGACAGAGGGATCCTCCTCACGAGGCCTAACTATTTTCCTTGTGCTAACTTATCGAATTCAACTCATTAACTGTCTACACAATTCCATCACGTCCCTCTCATTGAATGCCAACCCGATTCTTGCACCAATTATGGTGGAAAGACTCATCTGCTTAGATAGCTTGGGCTGAGATTAGAAGCAAGAAAGGACAGGTCATCCTGTTGGGAGTTTTCTATGTTTGCCACTGAATTATTACAGTGATATCGGGGAAAGGATAGCAAAAACGATTCTCGATAGGAGCGATACTGACCTGGTAGTTGTTCTGGGGGATTTTACCTTCCCCAACGTTGACTAGGAATTCTATCGTTCAAGAAATTTAGATGCCCCACCTTTTGTTCAACGTGTGCAAGAGGGCTTTGTGGCACAATATATGGACACCAACAAGCGGTGATGTCTTACTGGATTTTGTATTGGGACATGATCCCGACTATCACTTTGGTGATAGTGAACATGATTTGATTATGTTTTTATTTGCGTTGGGCAGGGACAAGCTTATACCACAAGGAAAGAGGTATAATTGGGTGAATGGCAATTATGATGCAATTAGGCAAGACTTAGGATTCATACGATAGGAAAAAAAACCTGCAAGGAATGGACACAGCAAGGTCGTTGTCGAGAGAGGGAGCCTTGGCGTACGAAAGAATTTGAAGCTCTTGTGCAGCGAAAGACGAAGGCTTATGTGAGGTTGAGGCTTGGAAGTTCAGTTAGAGGGCTTGAGAGTTATAAGATAGCCAGAAACGATCTAAAGAGAGGACGAAAAATCGACAGAAGAGGACATGAGAAGTTGTTGGTGGATAGGATCTCGAAAAACCCTAGAGCCTACGTTTGGTATATCAAGAATAAAAGAATGACTAGAGTAGGAATAGGGACAATCAAAGATAACAGTGGAAAGTTGTCTGGAATCTGAGGACATAGAGGAAGTGCCAAATGAATGCTTTACGATAATTTTCACATTGGAAAGGGCAATGTTAGTGAGAGTATGTAGATACAGGTATCAAGATTAGATGTGATTGGGGTTAACAAAGAAGATGTCTGAGCAATTTTGGATGGTCTGAAAACAGATAAAAGAAACCTGGGCTCATATTGTCGGATTCTCTGGTCAGCCAGTCTTGTATTGTAGAGCATTCGGCTTTAAGCTTCATGTCGACAGAAGTAGTGCCAGAAAATTGGAGGATATCAAATGTTGTTCGCTTGTTGAAGTAGGACAGTCGGTTTAACCCCGGTAATTAGGTCATTGAGCTTTACTTCAGTTGTTGAGAAGGTATTAGAAGACTTTATAAGAAATAGGATTTAAGCGCATCAGGAAAGGAATAATTTGATCAGGTATAGACAAAACGGTTTTGTGATGGGTAGGTCGTGCCAAACTAACCTTGTTGACCTCTGAGAAAACGTGACAAAACAGCTGGATGAAAGTAAAGATGTAGATATGATGTATATGGACTTTAGTAATATGTTTGCTAATCCTTCCATACAGTAGGCCATTGGACCAAATACGGAGTTTCGTGATTGAAGGTAATTTAGCGGTTTGGATCAGAAATTGGGTAGGTGAAAGAAGACAGATGGTTGTGGTTGATGCGAAATGTTCATCCAGGAGCTCATTTACCAGTGGTGTGCCGCAGGATTTATTTTGGAGCCATTGCTGTTTGACATTTTTATAAATGTTCTGCAGTTGGGCGTAGAAGGATGGGTGAGTAAATTTGCGGATGACGCTAAAATAACCAAGTTTTGGATAATGACGAATGATATTGTGATTATCAGAGGGACTTAGATTAGGTGAGGAAGTGGCAAATGGTGTTTAATGCGGAAATGTGCAAGGTAGTTTACGTCAGAAGAGGAAATAGGAATGCAGACTATTGGGCAAATGGTAAAACTCTTGGCAGCATAGAAAAACTGAGTGACCTCGGTGTCCATGTGCATAAATCCTGAAAAATGCCAGCCAGGTTGATTGGGTTGTTTACAAAGCATATGATGTGCTGTCGTGTGTTGGTTGGGGAATTCAGGTTCGGAACCAGGAGGTCATACTTCAGCTGTATGAGACACTGGTAAGCCCGCATCTGGAGTATTGCGTGCAGTTCACCACATTGCAGGAATGATGTGGAAGCTTTGGAAAGGGTTTAGAGGAAATTTAAAAGTATGTTGCCTGGAATGGGAGGGAGATCTTATGAGGCGAGGGAACTGAGACAGTTTTCGTTGCAAAGAAGTAGGTTGAGATATGACTGAATCGAAATGGAACAATAATCAGATACTTCGTTACGGTGGACAGTTTGAGACATTTTCCTATGATGGCGAAGGGCAACTCTCGGAGACATACCTTGAAATTGAAAGGTGATACAATTAGGACTGGCACCAAAGGATTTTCCTTAACTCAGAGAATAGTCGTAGCATGGAGCGGCCTGCCTGAAGCAGTGGTAGACCCGCCGATATTAACAACATTTAAATGGCATTGGACATATATATGGATAACAATGGAACTGTGTAGGTTGGATAGGCGCCAGATAAATTTCACAGGTCGGTGAAACATCGAGGTGCGTAGGTCATCCTCTGTTCTATAACTTTCTGTGCGCCATGATTGAAGGTATTCACCATCGTAGGATGAGTCTGGTTTTCTAGATCTCTAGCACTGGTGTCATCGTTATCAGACCAATAGGTGCACTGTTAAGCTTTTCAGATTGCAGCTGCCCCGTGTAGTTTAGCTTTAGCATGGCAGATAAAGGACAATTACACCATGACTTTTAGATCGATGTGGTGTAATGATGTTTAGACGTCTACAACTATTGACCATACTCTTCCAAAAGGGGTTAACCACCAGACGAACAGAACATGCTCTAAGCTCACGATCAAGCTCAATCTAGGCAGTACCAACAGCCTCAGGAAATGTACAACAGAACAGGACAAGCAGCAATAAGATTTCCTGTTCTGCCACGATCAGTGTTACTGAATTCTCTCTGCTCCCTCACACTCCATCCAGCTAACTGTTGTAGCAGCTATCCCGGAGGAAGGATATTTCTTCACCACTCTCACAATTGCATACAGCACTTTCCCTGATCTCTCTCTCTCTCGCCTCAAAAATATCTTCACGTGTTTGCATATTACTATTAAAATTCTCTGGATAATCTTGTTAGTGGTATCTTTCAGTAATTTTTCAAACAATCCCTTCAGTGTGTAACACATCAGGGGAAGGAGCGCAGTTGCATTTTTTTTAATGCACATGTTAAAAGTGAATCATGAGACCATTCATACCTTCACATCTTGTCCAGCATTCCGGTATAGACAGTATCTAAACACTGGTGTCGTTATGTCGACGCAATTCCCAGCAGCGAACTTATTTAATTTTGCTGCTTCAACGCTCTCAAAATTGCTATTGTGCTTTGGCTGTGATTGTTTCAGTCCATCGCAATTGTATTTTCTCTCACTTGGTTGTTTGGACAGTTGGCTTATGAGGCAGACAGAGGCCGACCGTGAAGGGTCAATTCCCCACACTGACAGAGGCTACAATGAAGAACCCACGTTCTCAAACTCACACCTCATCTGAGGTACGGTGACCCCCAGAGTATACCATCATATGTTATCTTCCTCTATGTCTCTGTAATGCGAGAGCAGCATATGGTTTTCACGGACCATAGCGACTTTTCTTCTCACACTGTCAGCACTTAAAGTTTGTCACAACATTGTCGTTTTTGTCCATTGTATTCCTTTGTCTTCTGGTCATCTGCAGTATCCTTTTACACCACTGGCAACATTTCCCCAAGTTTGTACATTCCTGCCAACTCCACGATGATCCATGACTCCATTGCTATCACGAATCTGTCTGCCTGTGCAGCAAAAATATGTCTCTGCCTCCAAGGAAGACATTTCGAAGACTCACAACACTCGATAGAAGAAAATAAATCTCCTCATCTTTGTATTTGTTTGAAGCTGTTTACAAAAAGAAAAGTAATAACACATGAAATTTGCCCACTAGATGCATTTCTAATCAGCTCTGTAGGAAGGATGTGTTGCTGCTGTTGCACCCCTCTGAATGAGGAAATACCCAGAAGCCGTGTGAATGTCTTTTCTTGTCTCCTAACATGTGAAAGGGTATAGTAACACTGGAAGCTATTGAGAGATGTTTCCCTTCACTTGCAGAAAGGATTATATTTTGAAGAATTAACAGGTTACATTTGAAAAGAGACCTGACTTTAATGAATCTAACAACATCTTGAAGAAAGTATATCAGGAGGGTACTGAAGGCTGCTTGTGTTGTCTAGACTTGTCACCATTAAGTTTTGTACGTTTGTTGTGGAAGCATGTTTCAGGAATAAACCAGTTATTTGTTGTTGAAGAAAGAAAAATGACTGAATTATTGTTGTCACTAAAGCAGACACAGTCTGAGCCCTGTCACTATTCGTCATATCAACAACCTGGTTGCATTTTTAAAAAAATGCTGTGAGACTTAAAGGCGTGAAGGTAGAAAGGCAAAAAAAATCCCTCCAATTCAGTCAGAACAGGTGTACAGAGAAATTCAAGAAGTGGGAATTAATTCAAATGTGAATTCTCGTTCACATTTAATGGTGGCTGGGTGTTTCAGTTGTATCGAGGATGACTTCATCTGATTTCCGAATCAGTTAAAAAGGGATATTCGTTGAAAACTGATGTTGGGATCACGATGAGATGAACCATGGCATTAGTTAATTGTGAAGAAGTGTCAAAAGTGCCCACTCGTGCTCCTTCACCCTATATCGTGATGTTCCGTTCAATCCATCAGACTAAATCCACAGGAGCACACAGATTCCATAGCGATTGGTAAGTGTAGATCAGCAAAATGTACTTTGATAAATCCAGGCTGAAACAGAAAAGGACCACTCATCCCTCTATTCAGATTCACCTCTCAGCAACTTCTGCTTCAGAAGTTGGTCATGGTACAGCGCTTGCAGGTTTTGCTCAACCAAATCCTCTGCTCTCACAGAATATAACATGTTACAACACATCTTCCAAATAAAAACACTTATTTTCCAACAACAGAAAATGGCAACTTCGGAAATAGGAACAGGCGTAAACTATTGGACTCCTCAACACGCCCTGTTATTCAATTGCTGTATGGCTAATCTGGTTAATGGATCAACATTGCTGAAAATGTGTTGCTGGTCAAAGCACAGCAGGTTAGGCAGCATCTCAGGAATAGGAAATTCAACGTTTAGAGCATAGGCCCTTCTTCAGGAATGAGAGAGAGTTTGCCAAGCAGGCTAAGATAAATGGTAGGGTGGAGGGACTTGGGGGAGGGGCGATGGAGGTGGGATAGGTGGAAGGAGGTCAAGGTGAGGGTGATAGGCCGGAGTGGGGTGGGGGCGGAGAGGTCAGGAAGGAGGTTGCAGGTTGGGAGGGCGGTGCTGAGTTGAGGGAACTGACTGAGACAAGGTGGGGGGAGGGGAAATGAGGAAACTGGAGAAATCTGAATTCATACCTTGTGGTTGTAGTGTTCCCAGGCGGAAGATGAGGCGCTCGTCCTCCAGCCGTCGTGTTGTTATGTTCTGCCGGTGGAGGAGTCCAAGGACCTGCATGTCCTCGGTGGAGTGGGAGGGAGAGTTAAAGTGTTGAGCCACGGGGTGGTTAGGTTGGTTGGTCTGGGCGGCTCAGAGGTGTTCTCTGAAGCGTTCTGCAAGTAAGCGGCCTGTCTCCCCAATGTAGAGGAGGCCACATCGGGTGCAGCAGATGCAATAGATGATGTGTGTGGAGGTAAAGGTGAACTTGTGGCGGCTTTGGAAGGATCCCTTGGGGCCTTGGAGGGAAGTGAGTGTGGAGGTGTGGGCGGAGCCCTCCCAACCTGCAAGCTCCTTCCTGACCTCTACACCCCCACCCCACTCCGGCCTATCACCCTCACCTTGACCTTCTTCCACCTATCCCACTTCCATCGCCCCTCCCCCAAGTCCCTCCTCCCTACCTTTTATCTTAGCCTGCTTGGCAAACTCTCTCTCATTCCTGAAGAAGGGCTTATGCTCGAAACGTTGAATTTCCCTTTCCTGAGATGCTGCCTAACCTGCTGTGCTTTAACCAGCAACACATTTTCAACTGTGATCTCCAGCATCTGCAGACCTCATTTTTTGCTCATGGATCAACATTTCATTATTACAAACTCCTTCAATCCATCAACTCATTGATATGCCAAAAACACATCTACAACTCTCTGGTTGATGGAATTCGAGACATTAATTGCCTTCCATGAGAAGGGAATTCTTCAGATCATAGTTTCAAATCGCCATCGCTTATTGTGTAACGATGACCATGAGTTCAAAACTCTTCTGAGAAGTCGAAACAGCTTCCCCAAAGCTACCTCGTCAAGTCCTCTCTCAGTCTCATATGCTTCATTAATATGACCCCTCATTCATTTCAACTGCAATGAATAATTAGTAAACATTTTTGACGTTCTTAATAAAATACCACTTCATCCCGAGAATCAGACTAATGAATAATCAATTGCTAACTTTCAAGTACAGGAACAGCCAAATCACTTTGTACTGTAATATCTCTGGATGTCTCGCTATTAAATACTAGTCTGGTTTTTGAGTATCAGAGCAAAGGCTCTCGACCTCATACAACTTTTTAACCATGAACTCGAAATATTAGCACACTAACTGAACGTACGTACATTTTCTTACAGATTCCTTATATCCTTACAGATGCCTGCGCTTCCATGTGTGTTTGGTTTATCGCAAACTCAGGTATAGATTGCATTCAGTCCCTGATTCAAGATACCAGGATAGTATATAATTGACATCAGTAAATACCAGTAAATAACTGATGCCTATAACTGATATTTCTAATACTTAAGTTTATATATCCTTTTATCCTGATAAAGACACATCAATGCTGACTCTCCGTCTTCGATGTATTAACCAATCAACATGCCATGCTTTTACATTATCTGTCATACTGTGAGCTCCTCCGTTGTGTGAGGATATTTATTTTATGATAAAAATAGCAAATCTCTGGTAAGTCCAAATACTGTCTACGCCTCTCCTTTATCAAGTCAGCCTTCTATATCCTCAGAGATCACCAGCAAATCGTTGCACGCTTTTACGGGACAAACCTCATCTCCCTTTTAGAAAAACTGTTGACTCTGCGCGAAGCTTATGCAAATGCCCTGATATTCCTTCCACAGATTCTTGATCAGATTCCCAGCAATAACGTTCAGGCGAAATCGCCTGTATCTTCCTGTCTTCTGTCTAGCTCCTTTTGGAAAGTCAGGGCCCACATTGTATGTTCTCCAATTTTGCTGGAATAAAGCAGCAATTCAGAGAATTGTGATATATTTCAAACAATCGCGCCAGTCACTCTCTAACCACTTGTTTTGAAACTCTGTATCAGTAGCTGCTATGTTGACTGCCCTGAGTTTTAACTTAACGGGTTTTGAGAATATTTACAGCTCAGCTTGAGGTTCTGGATATACTATACCACCAGTATTTCGCCGGAGGCTGACTGATGTTGTTACCTATGATGGTGCCGAAACGTTTGAAAACACCTTTCCAGTTCAGCGTTCGAACTTACATTCCGTGCCTTATCTGTTTGTGAAAAATTTGTTCCTTTCATTCGAGACAGTACGAGAACTTCCCTCCTGTTACCATCTTACTGATATAATTGAAATACTTTGAGGAATAATGTAACATACTCGTTTATATTCTGCGCATGTACTCTGTAACCAGTTCCCTGGTCACATTCTCCAGGTGACCCATCTAAACCTTCCTGAATTCGAGGGATCACACATTAACTTTGAACTATGTATTAAATACACAGAAAAGCTGCTGCTGCTTATTTTGACTTTTGTGTCAATTCGTTGTTATTAGGTGTTTTATTCTTTTGTTTTCACTTGGTTCATATGCTTGTTCATATCCTTAAGTAAACACCCCAAACATCTGGCCTACTCGAGTGCTCACCAATTTGTGATTGAGTAGCATCTTTGACAGCCTTTGTCAACCATGACTGATACAGATTCTTATTGAATTGACCTCTTTGAAAAGTTTCAATCGCTGATGGGCTTTATGAAAGATCTGATTACCTGTCTGCCCCTGTAAATCAACTGACTTTGCCCTGGATCAATTTTTTAATCACACTTTAGACCAGCTGTAAGATAAAAGATGTTAAATTTAGTATTTCGTTATATTCAATTATTTTCTTGCATCTGAACACATGGGCAGCTGAGAGTGAATCCATTCTCACATTCTCTCCGTCTTCGTCTTTTCCATTCGAACATGCCTCATTCCAGTGAAAACCATTCGATAAGGCTTCCATTTCTATCAAGAAGTCCACCCCCATCCCTCAACTCCAATTGACAGGGCCTTCAGCATTGACTATCCCATCTCCCGTTCTTCTGCCCTCACTGCTTTCCCTCCTTCGTGGAACAATAATACAGATGTCCTTGTTATCACATCCCACTGCACTGGGAGCCCCATTCACAGAATTATCCTGCGCCACTTCCGCCGCCTCCAGCAGCTCAGCACCATGTAACACAACTACTCCTCCCATTCACTGTTAGAATTTCACAGGCACCGGTCCCTCTGTGCCATTTACCATGATGCTGAACACTTTTCCATTCACCCATGACACGTTCTGATGCAATTGCAGAAGCTGCAACATTTGCCAATTCACGTTTTTTTCCATTTCACTTTCCATAATTTCAAGCACACAAACCTTTTCAAGCAGCATTACAATTCTACTAATTCAATTCAGTCACCTGTCGTTGCTGCTCACAATGCAGTCTCATTTATATTGACGGCATGCAATAGAGATAGCTTTGAGGAACACTTATACTCTGTAGGAATAACTGTCCTGCACATTGGCTCCTATTTCAACCTTGTATTTCATTACCTTGTTCTCATGCTAGCATTTCGATCCTGGGCTGCTGAAATGATTGGAATGAATCACAACCCAACCTTGAGTAAAACTTCATTTTGTTACTTTACAGACTGTGGAAGTTAATATTCAATACATTACCTTTACAGCCTGACCTCATTATGGCTGTTCACCATTTTTCTCACATTGTCCCTCCAGGTCTCTGTGACCTTGTGTGTGTGACTTCTTTAAGTTGTACTCAATATTGAGTAACCTTTTCTAATATTTACACATTAATGTACTCTCATATTACACCAGTTTCTCTTTCTCCACAATTAAAAGCTGGTATAATTTATGCACTGCACCTTCAAGCATTCTCTTTCACATCACACTCCTCCAGCTCTGTCAAGTCTTTAAAACTCCCATTTTCCAATCTCTGTTTAGTCCTGTAGAAGTGTCACGCAGGATTTCAAAACGTATTGTCGTTTGTCCCTCTCCACAGATGCTGCCAGACTTGCTGATTTTCTTCAGAATATTTAAGCAAAAAATAAATTTTCAATAAAACAAATAACTGCAGAGAAAGGAAATCTGAAATAAAACATTATTTGCTGGAGAATTCTTTTAAAATGGGACCTTCAGCCCGAAAGGCGAACTTTGCTATCACTCGAATGATACTCTTAGACCTGCTTAACCTCGATGAACAATTCTGGATTTGAACAACATCCAAAGACGTCTACTGTGGATGCTCCAGCATGGAACGCGATGCACTGTGAAGGTGGACAAATTATTTGTTTCTGAAACTCCATAAAGGTGGTATCACTGAGACTGCAGCTTAGTCATGTTCAGGGAGAGAATCAGAACTAAGAACATTCACCGCAAACACAGTAGGTGGCACTTCTAAAGGGAGAAATGTTCATATGAATTCAATGGATTAAAAAAAAGTAGTTTAATGGTCTTGAGGAATATAAGAAATCCGAAATGTGACAACATGGAGAGACGCTCAGGACAATAAGTATAGGAAAATGGAAATGTTACCATTTGGGATAACAGAGCTGGTCTTTGAGTAAAGGATGATGGGTAAACGGGTTTCAGAGTGAATCAGTGGACAGGCAGCACAATTGAATTGCAAATAATACAGGTCAAACTAAACATTTGTGTGGTGCTGTGGACAACATCAGTAGCTGAAGCAGAATTTTATGCAAACATAACATGTTTTTGTTTCCCCACGGTAATCCCTCAGTCAACCACTACTGCCATATTAATCTATGGCTCAGTGACATGTGTGGATGAATATGACATGGTCGGAACCAAGTGTACCTAAAGCTGATGACAACAAGGCTAACGCTATCGCACTTAACGGGATACATTGCAAACAGCAGCACTAACATCTGACAGAGAGAGTGAAATATTACCAAGACCACGAGATCAAATCTCGTATCTGATGTTCTTTCAGAATCAATGAGCAATTGTGATGAACGACTTCACAACTCTCTGGAGGAGACGGGTTCAAAATTTCCTCTTCCTAACTAATGGAATAGCCTGCATATCAGTGCAAAATACAAAGATGTAGTATCTGCAAAATTCCCAGCCAGAAGTGCTAAGTCAATGATCCATCTTCCCCGAACCATGATCTCCATAGAATCACAGATGCCTGTTTTCAAACAATTGGATTCTTTGCACTTGCCATGAATAAACGACTAAACAAATAGAACTGAAAACATATACCACACAATAAAATCGTGTCCACGGAGAACCTGTTTCATCCCAGCTACAACTCTGAGATCTCGCTAGAAGTGTGGAAAGTTAATCAAATATGCCCAATTCGTGAAGAGGAGAATCATTATAATCTGACCAATTACCAGCTGATCAGTACCATCACGATAATGAAATATTCTTTTTAACAGAGCTGTAAAGCAGCACAGAAATAACCAGCTCAACGTGACTCGAGACAGATAAGTATGTGGTAACATCTTCATTTGTCTCTGAAACGTCCAAGCAAGACCCTCAAATATATCAAACATCTCTATGATCTTGAAAGATAAACAGGAGCTGAAAATCCGGCACCAGCCTCCGTATCAGAATGTAACCTTCCAAATACTTCAGAGCTTGTACAACGTTGACACAGCCTTCTGACAAACTGCACAAAAACATTGGGAATGCAATGTGGCAGTAGACCCATTGAGCTTTAGCTTTTTTGTTCATGGACGAACACCTCCTCAATGCTCCTGTCCTTTAAAATTGTGCTTATTACTTAATGCATTAACTGTTGGAAAAGCATAACTTAGGGACAACAGTTGTCCCTTTGGTCCATCAATTTCCCTCTCTCTTTAAACATAATGATGCTGCTCCTTTATCTTTAGACCATATTCTTGCTCTCTCTCCATTCACTACTGTCTAGAAATCCTCAGTTATATTCGCTGTATTGGCTTTCACAGCCCTCCGTGGGGGAGAACTCCCCAGGTTTACCAGTCTCTGAGTAGAGACATTTATTCCCATCATAACATAAATGGCCTGACTCTACCTCCCTGTCCCTTGCTTTAGACGTCCAGTTTACAATTCGTCTCTGCTTGTTAGAGTTTTACACACGTCACTGAGATCTGCAATCATTTTCCTAACATCATGGAACACAGGCTCAGTGGACCCAATCTCTGTTGTAACAACAAACCCAGAGAACAGTCTGGTCATCCTTCGCTGCATAATGTCAAAGGCAACATTGTCGTTTATTAGGTAAGCAGACCGAAACTGCACAAAATGCTGCATTATGTTTGAGATGACTCTTCACCCAGACCATTTATTGCTGCACTAAGTCACCCTCACTTATGGACTTGATCACCCTGACATGAAGATCAACACACCATTTATCTTCCCATTTGCTTTTCCTGCAATATTTCTTTCGGTGACGGGTGTTCAAGGAGAGCCAAATAACTTTTAATATCGGAGCTAGACATTGGTGGGTGTAGATACACTGGTCAGTGTACCAATGTGATTCCCAGTAATGAATTCTCGTTGCAGAACTCGCTGCCCTACATGGGCCTAGCAGGTCTGTACAGGAGGAAACAAGACTAAAGAACCATAGATCCCTTTAAATATCAAGAGATTTTTCAAGCAAACAATTTCATATGCTCGACTGCCATTCTATATTTCCAGCCAAAGTACACAACGTCACATGTACCCATACTACTATTCTTTTGTCACGTATTGCCCATTCACTGCGATTGTCCCAATCACTTTGAAGTTGTTTTACATATTTCTCTCCCACTCACATTCTGCCATATTTTAGTTCCATCAGCAGACATGAGAGTATTGCATTTGAACCTATCAACCAAATGCTTAATGTGTACTGGGAACACCAGCGGTCCAAGCACCGATTACGGTGATACCAGCTCTCCCTTACCTTCCACAGCAAAACAGATATTTTTCTGTCCTATTCACTGTTTGTTTTCAACTTTCCTGTTCGATAACCATGTCCATGTGTTAGCAGCAATACCGTTAAGATTTGATTATGCACAAGAGACTTGGGACTGTATTGATAATCTTTCTGAAAACACAAGTGCGTTGTATCGATTGCTTCTAGTTAATTTGTCTACCAGTCAGTTTCTCAAAATGATTCCCATGTCATGATGTATGTTCACTTTCACTCCTAACAATTTCATTCTATTCTCCTTATTCTCACGAAACTTAGAATTCCTCGTTTGGCAGGACAGTTTTTTTTTCTGTGAAGACAGAAGTGATATATATGCTTCATAGTTCTGCAATTCCATTGCTCTCTATTCTCCATTGCCTCGTTTCACACTGTAAGGAAGCTGCATTTGTATTCTCTTACCTTTCCAATTGATATAATCTTAGAAACTATTACATTTCATACATCTTACCCAAGGAATTTACTTCCCAGTAATGTCACAATACCTGTGTTAAGCTGCTCGATGATAGTCCTTCAGACCCTCACACAAGCATAGACTCTGTACCATCGTAAATACAGCACGATGTATATAACCCCCCTCCTTCCCTACATCCGGCCTGTAGCCATGAATGTTATGACATTTCAGAAGGTCGTTCACTGAGCTTGTTTAACTAACCCAGTTGTGAAATTGCACATGATAACTGATCTCTTCAGAAGTTCTTTCCAGACCCCACACACTCTGAGTGAAAAACAATCCACAAATTTTGTATCCACCTCAAACCCTTTATTTAAAAGTGTGCCCCCTTATGTTCAACTCTTTGACGAATAGGAAGAGTTGATGGCTAAACATGTTTATATGACCGTCGCAATGTGATAATTCTGAAATCTATCCCCCTCAGACTTGTCAGCTCCAAAAGAGATAACCCAAGCTCATCCAGACTCTCTTCATAGTCGACGTGCTCCATCCCAGAGAACATCTTAGTAAATCTCCTCTGCAACCTCTCCAGTGGAATCGGACCGTTCGTTAATGTAGCCGCCAGAACTGCACACAGTATTCCATCCTGGTTAAAGCAAAGTGCCTGACAGATTTATAATCGTTACCTTGATGAATACAGGTTTCAATCAAGCTCCCCATTTCTTCCTAAATAACTTATGAATCTATCGAATAACATTCATGAATCTGTGGAGAAGTACTCTCTGAGCATCCTCTTTTCTAGCCATTCATTGAATATTCTCCTATCTGATTCCTTCTTCCAAAGTACATCACTTCATATTTATAGTGTTGGGTAGCATCTGCCATTGCACTGCCCATCTGACCATTCCACTTATATCCACCAGGAATATAAGGCCTTCCTCCTCACTGCCAACAACCAGGTAAGTTTTCATATCACTCTCGGCCAACCCCTCCAAGTTGATATCTAAATCACCTATGAATACAACAATAAATAAGGCAGAGAGCGCGGTTCGCTGTGGTATGACACCTGAGACTGGTCTCCAATCACACATCGGGCCTTTTTAACAAAGACCCTCTGTCTCCTGCTAGGAAGAAAATGTTCGATGCAGTTTGCCACGATACCCTTGAAACCATGTGGTTTATCTGTCTCTGTCAGTTTCTCATGTGAGTCTTTGCCAAAAGCCTTCGTGAAAACCATATCAACGACAAAATATCGACAAAATATGTTGAAATCCGTTCAGCATAACTTCTTTCTGATGGCTTTCTACTGACTATTCCTGATCAAATCTTGCATCTATAAACGGAGATCAATTTTCTCCAACCTTATTTTTCCCAAGTTTCACGAACACAAATTTGAGACTAAGTAATGTATAGTTCCCGGGTCTATCTTCACCAGCCGTCCTGTAAATGATGTGCTTTGGCACCTCGCCCGTGACAAGATTCTACTTAAACATTTGCATCAGTGGCTTTCCTTCCTTTTCTCCAACAGTTAACTTTAATGCTACTCATCCAGGCCTGGCAATCAGCCCAATTTTATGCCAGCTAAACAATCAACACTGCTCGCATTTTATTTCAATCTGTCCAAGAATTTCAGTGTACATTTTCTTGAATTCTCATCATGTATCCCACTTCTCCATAGGAAAATAGATCTGACGCTCTCATGTAACAATCGAACAATGTCCTCCAGCTCCAGATGCAAATTGCCTTCTTGATTTCTGATGAGTCTTCTGATGGTTTTTTTTTCCGCTTGATGCACGAGTAGAATATTTTGGGATTCTCCCTAACCTTAACCACAGCACTTTCCCATGTTCCTGTGCTCGTCAGTCCCCTTGGTGTGAATGTTCTGAGGTTCACCGCGCTCACCTCTCATTCTTTGAAACATTACACAACACAAACAGCCTTTCTATTTTCCCAGAATGTGCAGGGAAAAGAAACAATTGTGATTCCACAACGCAGTTATTGAGCGTATTATCGCTCTCTCTGAAATTCTATTCTGAATTACATGTGGCACATCAATCGTAACAATACTCAATTCATGTGTGATTTCAAATAACACCTCGTCACTGATATAAATGTTTATTTTTTAATCTTTAGATACGTAAGTCCCATGGTGACTTGGTATTTCTGGAAGATTTTCTGGATCACCCCCGTGAAGCCAGACACTATGCAACTGTTTGATTTCGTTGCAATTTCTCTGTTGGCGGCAATGGATTATTCTGTCTGCACACTCAGTTCCACCATTGACCTTGATTGCGTTTCCTCTGAAATATGTGTAGAAACTTTTCAGCAGTCTTTAATTTTCTAAATAATTTGCAATCTTGTTTCCATTATGATTTCCTTATTAACCTTTTGCTCCTTCTTTGCTGGATCGTACGTTTCATTTTATCCATGGTTTCCCACAATATCTTAATTTTATCTCAGCTGCTTTCTTTTGATCTACAGACACTTTTAACTTTTGCTAACCATCATTGTGTCTCTTTTTGCTGTTTGCAGTTTTGTATGTTAAATGTATATTGTACAGCCAAGTGGGTTTCCATGAGTAATACACGTTGTCAACTTTCTAAAGAAATCTTTTTCACTAACGTTTCGAATTCACTGAAGCCAACTCGCTCTCTCACCTTTAAGTAACTTTAAAAAATGTACTCAAACATCAAAAAAGAAAACCAATATATTGTTCAAACTTCGAACAAAACCTCCATTGCAGCAAGGTTTGCAATGAGCTCTTCTCATCACAGAGTACTAATTCCAAAACAGCCGATCTCTCACTCAGTGCTCAATATCCTGTGAATTCAAGCCTTCTCATATATAGTCATGAAATTCATTTTTTCCAGCATCAGCATTCACATTGGTTAACACAGTTAAATTTAACGTGAATTTATCCCGCAACTTTAATTATTACTCCAGTATCCAAAAACAACGTATATCTAACTTATTCAGTTTTGCACCAGAAACGGACCAGGCAATTAACCCCTGGGCTATTACAACAGTATATCAGCCCCTAGAGCCTGGTATACATTTAGAGAAGGGAGACAATCAGCCCCTCGCGCCTACAATACTGCAGCCAGAGTCGGAGACGCTGCACTAATAGCTGGTTACGTTGGGAGAGGTTCAGTCCATTCAGACTCCTTAAGTCTACAACAGAAAAACTGGAAGTGATTGGTACATTAGAATACCAGGAGGCAATTCAGCACAATGAGCCTACTGCATGGGAATTGGAGAAGGTCACAAAACTACTTGAGAGTTTTCACGATGAAGGAAGAGGTTATTCAGCCATGTATTCGTTGGAAGGGAACAGGAGTAGACCAATCACTCCCTCGATGCCTTTTCAGGAAGGTTAGAAGACACAATTCAGTAACTCCAGTCCTTGATGGAGAAATATGAGGAGACCATTTAGCACTTCAAACTGTCACATCGCAACATGATATTTCGAAAAAATCTTGAAGCATCTTACACATCATTAGCATGAGGAGAAACAGACCTTTTGTTTCGTACTCGGGACATTCCGCCCATCGAGACTTTAAAGTAGGGACACCAGGCGGACATTCAGCATATCGATATGTATGCCAGGGAGAGAGGTTGCACTCAGTCACTCGTACCTTACACAGCAATTGTAGCAGGTCATTTAAAATCTTGTGCGTGTTGCACAGGCATTGACAGGGGACATGGAGCTTATAGAAATGGAAGTATGTTCACTGGGGAACACACGAAAATGAACACTTGGGATTAAATGCAAATTGTTCGAATCCATTATTAATTCATTGATAACAGAATATTTGCAAACTTAAACCACGATTGATGAGAGTCTGCATGACTTATGAAGAATTCATTACTCGGATTTTTAAAGATGCGTCAAGCAAAGCAGACAAAAAGAATCATGGTAATATAAAGTACCAGCATTTCAAGAAGGCATGGGGTAAAAAGTGTTGCCCAAAATATTACGCTTCAAACTAAGAGGACATGTGTTTCAGTAGAATTTATTTGTTTGGATAGAGTGCCCGTGAACAAAACAAAATACAGAAAGATGGAAACGATGTATCGTTTTACGCTTGGCTATTTTGGCGTGTCATAGTGCTCTGATCGCAGCCCCAAACTATTTTTCATCTATCGTATTTCTTGGATGAGATCTTAGAAAATACAACAGTCGTATTTTCAGACGAAACTTGAATAGATGGAAGAATACATTAACACACGGGAGATGTAAACAGTTTAGAAATGAACTTGATTAGTTCAGATCTGTGGGTCAATATTTGGGATATAAAACTGAACGACGATAATTATGGAGCTATCCATTTTGATTAGAGGGGTACAAATGCAATTTGATATGTAAATCGGGTGAAGTTTTAGACTACATATATGCAGAGGGGTTTGAATGTTCTCATGTATATCACAGAAAATGCATACACAGGTACAGCAGGTAATGAGTAAGTCAATTGCAATTTCAGCATTCATTTGTAAAATAGTAGGGTATAAATCAAAGGAAGAATTACTGCAACTATGCACGGTATAAATCAGAGTGCAGTAGGAGTACGATGTGAGGTTTTGATTCCCTGACTGCAGGAAGCATGTATTTGCATTAGGGGCTTTTCAGAAGACGTTCACAAGACTGCTTCCAGACATGAAGAGTTTGTCACATGAAGGCAGATTTAGGAATTCATACTTTCCGAAATTTAGAAGAATGAGAAGATCTCATCCAGGTCTGCAAGATGTGAAAGGCGACAGATAATTTGAGACTGGATTGGGTATTTGCAGCAATCGAGAACACGACGCCATTTGTTAGGAAAAAGTGGAGCAGATTTTTTTTAAAAGGATGTGGAGAATATACTTGTCTCTATATAACTCAGTGAAATATGTGGTAGGTCACTTTTACTTGTTCTACATTTTGTACAATAAATAGTTAATATCCCTATTTCTTACATGTATTAAAATAAGAAAAAAATCATTGTTTTCCAGTTGAAAACAAATGGTGAACAATAAAGATATTCCCAGAGTTTTCAACGAACTATTACACAATTCAGAGACTGTAGTAAACAGCTGATTTACGCTCAGATCAGTAAACAAACCATCTTGCAGTCAGCAAAGCTGTTGAAAGTGAATTTTGGAAATAAATGAATTCAGACTCAGAGCAGACACACCTCAGCACTGTCTCCAAAACACTGGTCATCTGCAAAATCTGTCCAAAGAGTTCCGAACCAAGTGCTGGACCGTTGTTCACACAGTCCTGCGCAACACACCAGTAACAGATATAAGTGAACATCTGGGAAATTTGTGGGACTGTCTGATCAATGCA
This sequence comes from Hemiscyllium ocellatum, assembly GCF_020745735.1. Classification (NCBI taxonomy): domain Eukaryota; kingdom Metazoa; phylum Chordata; class Chondrichthyes; order Orectolobiformes; family Hemiscylliidae; genus Hemiscyllium; species Hemiscyllium ocellatum. The sequence goes on from NW_026867617.1 coordinate 457,210, forward strand.
CCTGCTCATGGCTCAGTGATGATCTAAACGCAGTTTAGCATTTATAAATAAAGGAAACACGTGAAAACAAGCATGTTTTCAAGTTTATCTCTTCTGGTGTGTCACCTAAACTCTGTAAATCTGTCAGCTCATTGAGCGAACCAGGTCGTCACTTGGTTAGTAAGTCATCATTGTTTGTAATGCAGTGTAATGCCAACAGTATGCGTTCAGTTCTTGCATGACTGAGGTGACTGTAAAAGACTGTCCTTCTCAACCTCTCCCTTACATAAGGCATGATTACTGTGCAGTTAATCAATGCACAATAGACTCTGTAATATGAGAGATTAACCATTGCAACCCGTAGGAGTATGGTGTCTTACCTTACAATTTCTGATCTGGGGGCTTATCTGGAATCACCTCCCCTGGGGAAGTTTTGCAGAGCTGTCCTGTAACTGAGATGGCTGCTCTCAACTAACCCAACCATCTTGTTTTATACCAGGCATAAATTCAATCAATGCAGATGTTTGTGTGGTTACCATTTTCTACCGTTTTGCTATTAATCCTTGATGCCAAAATTGGTCAAATGAAGTTATGATAATGTTAATTGCAGTTAATGTCGCCTCAACTCGGCAATTCGGGTGTCTATTTTCATGTTGTTCATCGTTGAACCAAGGCTTCAATGAGATTATGGGATGAATGACCGTGGCAAAGCCCAAGCTGAGCTTCAGTGTGCACGTGGGTGCTGAGGAAGTACTGCTTCCTACAACTGGAAATGAAATCTTTCAAAACGTCATGAATGATAATCATTAGACCAATTGGGCCAGTGATTGAATATCCGATGTTTTGGCTGTGTGTGTTCAGGACATGCTCGGATATTATCCTATATTTGAAGGTTGATGGCAGTGCTGTGGCCCAGCACGAACAACCTGAATGAAATTTTATTAGGCTCCACAACATTTGAACTCTTCAATCACTTCAATCATTGTTGGATACCACAGGAAATTAATCGAATTATTTGAAGACTGCCGTCTTCAGGAGACTAAAATAGATCATTCCATTGACACTTCTGTCTGTAAATTGTTGTGAACTTTTCAGCCTTCTCTTTTCTATTGTTATGCTGGACTCTTCAATCATTGAGGAAGGCGATATGTGTGGAGCCGCCTCCTCCAGAGAATTGTTTGGTTGTCCACCACAATTCGCTGTTCTCCATGTGACAGGATGACAGAAATCAGTTCTGATTTGTTGTATAGATCTGTCTTGGACTTGAAGCTTACTGTATTTGTCGGTAACCCTCACTTTATTTTGAGGTGTACCTTATGTTGTTTTTGTCAGACCCTTCTGTGTTTTTTTAAATTGAACAAGGGTTTGCTCCTTGGTTTGATAGTAAATTGGAACATATGCCAGGGGGAGAACGTGAAAATTGTGCTGAGTGCAATTCTTATGCTGTTGGAGATCACCCGAATCACTTCGCACAGCCCAGTATTGAGTTGATAGACCTATTCGACACCTGTCCTGTTGAGCCCGGTGATAATGTTACACAGGCACAGAAGTGGGTATTCACAATGTAAATTTGGGCTTTGTCCCCAGAAACATTGTCTGCAGTAGTCACCGTTACGAGCATGGTCATAGATGAGATCAGTTATGTTTCTCTCACTTAGTCATTCCCTCCCAACTCAGTCTTGCAGCTATGTCATTTTCACCCAAACAACTCAGTCACCAATGCTGCAGGTGAGCCAGTGTTGGTGCTGGTTTTGAAATGGTCCACCGATTGTACATTGTACGGCATTGTGACTGTCTCAGGACTTGCCTCAAGTGCTATTCCATGTGGAGGGACAGTGATCCATCAGCTGAGTCAGAAGATTCAGACAGGGGTTTCCGTATCCATATTTGATCTGAGATCATGAGGCTTCTTCAGCACTCTGACGGAGAGCTCTTTCAAATCTGGCATGATACACCAGAAGTTAGATGAAAGAGTTTGCTGGGTCTACACATCTTTTTTGTGTTGCTGTCAACCGAAGGCCCTCTCCTGTGGTGTATGGCACTGATTCTCTGTCTCTTGTGATTGGACGCAATAAGATCTCATCTTACTACATCAGTTTTTCATCACGCCTTGTCTATTCCACAGGTTTCAGCAATGCCCTTTCTTTACGAATCATTGTACAATTGTTTTGAAACAGCCCGCCTGTCCCTCTCAATCCTTCCCTGCTATTACATCCAGCATCTACATCCATCTCTATCTCCACAATCTTCAAAAACAAATCTACAAATGAAAATTCCTGGAGAATCTTGACTCCACTCTATTTCTCTAAACTCCATTAAACCGCACACACTTTGCTGTCCCTTTAACCTCCACAAATCCCTACACCAATCCCTATCTGTCAAACGTTCTTCAAACCCAATACCTTCATCACCCTAAACTTCTCCAAACAGGACACCCCTCCCTATTTCTCAAACCTCCTCCCACCCTACATGCTCTCCCTATCTAGCTTCCTCAAAAACCGATACCACTCCCGATCTCTCAAGCCTCCTCCAAACCTTACAACTCTCACTATTTCTGTAACCTCCTCAAAAACCGATACTCCGGCCTCTATTGCAAGCTTCTTTCTAATCCTACACACCTTCCTATTTTTCAAACCGCTACCAATCTGCATATCTCCCTATTTCTCTAAAATCTACAACACTACACCACTACCTATTACTCTAACCTCCGCCATCTTCAAGATTCGCACTTTGTCTATCACCTCCTCCAGGCACAACACACCTTCCTGTCTCACTAAGCTCCCTCCAAACCGCAAACAGTTTCCTATTTCTCTAACTTCCTACAATCTGTACACTCCTCCCTATCTCTCGAACGTCTTCCAAACCCTGCACCCCTCCGTATTTCTCTCATCTCTTCCAAACCCTACCACTCTCCCTGTCTCTCAAACCTTCTCCAGCTCCTTAACTGCTCCCAAATAACTTCTCTAAGTTCCTCCAGGCTCTTCGCCCTTCCTATGTTTCGAAACTTCCCCAGCAATTTCATCCGTCCTGAACTTTCTAAACCCATTGTGATTCTCCACTGCTTCATTTCTCTTTAAGAACCTCCAGCCCCTTTACCCCTCCCAAACTCTCCAACCATCTCCTGTCCCGACACCCCTCCCTATCTTTCTAACCTCCTTCAGGTCCTACATGCCTCCATGTTTCTTAACCACCTCCGGCCTCTACACCCTTCCCTTTTTCTATAACCACTTCTCGCCTCCAATCCTCTCCCATATCTCTCAACCCACCTCCAGCACTCACACCTCACCCTATGTGTTCCTCCGAACCTGCAGCACCTCTACGCCTCCGTGTCTCTATAATCACCTTCAGCCTTCTCATCCCTCCTTATCTCTCTGAAATTCAGCTGCCACTCAATGCACTTCCTGTGAATGGATTAAAAATTCCCATTAGTCTGTTCTAGCATGCACAGCCATTGCTATCTTTGTAGAATCTCCAGCCTTGATTTCTTCTTCCTATAAAACTTTCAACCTTAATTTCCTATATCTGAACATCTCTAGTCTTGGTTTTCGATCTCTGTAAAATCTCATGCCTAGCTTTCCTATCTCGGTAACATCTCCGGACGGGAATTCCTATCTCTGTATTATCGCCAGCCTTGCTTTACTACTCCTTTTCCTGTGGTGAAATGACACCACCAATCCAACGAAACATAGAAACATAAATTGAAAGCGGGCCGTTCCATTATTGCTTCACCCAGAGTGTCACTGCACATGTTATCTAGTATGGTGGTGACACGTCTGAGAACAAACGTTCCAGCTCAGCGAGCAAACCTAAATCCAGAACCTCAAACTGTGCTACCACTCTTTTCCAAACCCGCCATTCTTCCCTATTTGTGTAAAATCTACAGCCTTGCTTTCCTGCTTCTTTAACATCTTCAGCGCTGTTTTCCTTTCTAAGTAACATTTCCTGGTCGGCTTTCCTATCATTATATTTCATAACATCTCCAACCTTGCTCTCCTCCTTTCGTAACATCACCAGAATTGTTTTTTCCCTTTCTGTAACATCTCCAGCCTTGTGTTACTATTTTTGTTACATCGCGAACCATGTTTTTATATCTATGTAAGAACTCCAACCTAGTTTTCCTATCTGTGTAACATCTCCAGCGTTGTATTCCTACGTCGACATCATCTCCAGCCTTGGTTTCCTCTTTCTGTAACATCTCAAGCCTTTTTATTCTCACTTGTGCTACATCTCCTTCCGTCCTTTCTTCTCTCTGTAACATCTCCAGTCTCACTTTTGTATCTATATAACATCTCCACCGTTGACTTTCTGTCTCTATAAAGGCTTCAGTCCAGCATTCCGATCTCTACCACATCTCTGGCCTTGCTGTCCTGACTTAGGAACGTAATCAGGCTTTTTTTCCTCTCTCCGTAATATCTCCCGCCTTTTTTCCCTTCTGTTTAATATTCCCAGCCTTCTTTTTCCATCTGTGTAATATCTGCAGTGGTGATTTCCTATCTCTGTGCATTCTCCAGTCTTGCTTCCCAATCTGTGTGACATCTCCAGCCTTACGTTCCTATCTCTCTAACGTCTTCAGCCTTGTTTTTCTATCTCTAAAACAACCCAGCCTTCATTTTCGATCTCTCTAACATCACCAAGATTGCGTACCGATCTCAATAAGCATTCTAGACTTATTTCCAGTCTATATATCATATCCAACCTTCCTTTCCTATCTCTGCATTATCTGCAACCTCACTTTTCTATCTCTATAACATCTCAGGCATTTTTTTTCCAATCTCGGCAACATCTCCAGTCTTGCTCTCCTATCGCACTTACATTTCCAGCCTTGCATTTCTATTTCTGTAACGTCTCCAGTTTTGCTTTCATATTTTTCAAACATCTCCAGACTTGCTTTACTATCACTGTCCAATCTGCAACATTGCTTTCCTAACTCTGTAACTTCTCCATCTTTGCTTCGGTATCTTTATAACATCTCCAGCCCCGACTTGCTATCTCTATAACATCTCCAGCCTGCTCTTCTATGCATGCAACATCTCTCGCCTTGTATTCTTATCTCTATAATATCTCCAGCCTTGCATTCCTAACTTTATAACATCTCCAGCCTTGCTTTCCTATCTCTATATCATAGCTAGCCTCGCTTTCCTATCCCAGTACCTACTCTGGCCTTGTTTAATCACTGTGTAATAACTCCAGCCGCGCTTTCATATCTCTATAGCATCTTCAGGCTTGTTTTGCTGTCTCGAAAACACCTCCAGCCTTGCTTTCCTCTCTTTACAATGTCTCCCGTCTTAAGTTTTTGTCTCTGTAACACCTCCAGCCTTGTTTTCCTATTTCTGTAACATCTCACGCCTAGTATTCCTAATTAATAAACATCTCCAGCCTTGATTTCCTATCACGGTAAGACATCCAGCATGCATCCCTATCGATTCAACACCTCCAGCATTGTGTTCTTATCTCTGCAAAATCTGCAACATTTCTTTCCAACCTCTGCAGGATCTTCAGACTTGCTCTCCAATCCCTATAAAATCTCCGGTGTTGTTTTCCTATCCATGTAACATTTTCAGCCTTGCTTTGCTATCTCTGTAACATCTCCACCCCTGCATTTCTATCCATGTAGCACTACCACCCTTCCTTCCCTATCTCAATAACATCTCCAGTCTTGTGTTACCATCTCTGTTACATCTCCAGTCACACGTCCTGTCTATGTTACATCTCCATCCTTGTTTACCTACAGCTGTAATATATCCAAACCTGCTTCCTTTCCATGTAATATCACGAGCCATGCTTTATGATCTCCGTAATATCACCAGCTTTGCTCTCCTATGTTTTTAACATCTCCAGCGTTGCGTTCCTATCCATGTCACCTCTCCAGCCCTGCATTCCTATCTCAATGACATCACCAACTTTGCTTTTATATCCGTGTAACCTATCTAGCCCCGCTTCTCTCTATCTGTAGCATATCCAACGTTGCTTTCCTATCAGTGTAACATCTCCAGCGTTGCCTTCCTATATATGTAAAGTCTGCAGCCCTGCTTTCCTGTCTCTCAGACATTCCGATCGTTGCTTTCCTATCCGTGTAATACATTCAGTCTTGCGCTTATATCTCTGTAACAGCTTCAGACTTGCTTTCCTATCGATGCATCATCCCCAGCCTTGCGGTCCCATCTCTATACCATATACAACCTTGCATTCCTCCCTGTAATACCTCCAGCATTGCATTCCTATTGCTATAACATGGATAAACTTCCCTTCTTATCTCTATAACATCTCTAGAATCGCTTTCCTATCTCCAAACAACACCAGTTTTGCTTTCAAGTTTCCTAATATCTCCAGCCTTACTGTGACATCGCCAAACTTACACACACATCTCTGTAACATCTCCAGGCTCTATAGGATCTTCAGCGTTGATTTCCTACCGCCAAAATTGATGTAAGGGGTAGATTCTTTACTCAGCGAGTCGTGATTTCATGGAATGCCCTGCCAGTAACAGTGGTGGACTCTCACTCTTTTCGGGTATTTAAACGGGCATTGGATAGGCATATGGAGGATAGTGGGCTCGTGTAGGTTAGGTGGGCTTGAATCGGCGCAACATCGAGTGCCGAAGGGCCTGTACTGCGCTGTATTTTTTCTATGTTCTAAAACATCACGATTCTTGCATTCCAAACTCGAAAACGTTTTCAGACTTTTTTCCCTACATGCATAACTTTTCCAATGTCTGCAACGTCTCCAGCCTTGCTTTCCTCTTTCTGTCATATCTCCAGCATTGCATTCCTTTCATTGTTGCATTGCCAGCCTTTCCACCTTTGCTTCCCTATCTTTATAACATCTCTAGCCCCGACTTCCTATCTCTACAACATCTCCAGGCATGCTCTTCTATATAGAAGAAAGTGAGGACTGCAGATTATGGAGGACAGAGCTGAAAAATGTGCTGCTGGAAAATCGCAGCAGGTCAGGCAGCACCAAAGAAGCAGAAGAATCGACGTTTCAGGCATAAGCCCTTCTTCAGCAATCCAATTCCCTCCTCCCTACCATTTATCTTAGCCTGCTTGGCAGACATTCCTCATTCATGAACAAAGGCTTACGTTCGAAACTTCGATTCTGCTTCTCCTTGGATGCTGCCAGATCTGCTGCACTTTTCCAGCAACACATTTTTCATACTCTCCTATTTATGCAACATCTCCAGCCTTGTATTCTTATATCTACAACATTTCCAGCCTTGCTTTCCTACCTCTATAACATATCCAGTCTTGCGTTCCTATCTCAGTAACATCTCCAGCCTTGTTTTGCTAACTGTGTAATAAATTCATCCCTGCATTGATATCGCTATACCATCTCCAGCCTTGTTTTTCCAATCTCTGAAACATCTACAGTCTTGTATTACTGTCTCTGGAACATATCCATCCTTGCTTTTCTGTCTCTGTAACCTCTCCAATCTTGCTTTCCTATCCCAGTAACATCTCCAGCCTTGTTTTCCTAACTTATTACACAGTCCAGCCCTGCATTCATATCGCTATAACATCTGCAGACTTAAAGTTTGATTGAAGAGTTGTAGCTCGGGTGTCCGTTGTTGTGGTTCTGTTCGCCGAGCTGGAAGTTTTTGCTGCAAACGTTTCGTCCCCTGGCTAGGAGACATCATCAGCAGCGCTTCACAGGAGGCTCCCACCGCACTGATGATGTCTCCTAGCCCGGGGACGAAACGTTTGCAGCAAAAACCTCCAGCTCGGCGAACAGAACCACAACATCTGCAGACTTCTTGGCTGTCTCGGAAACGTTGGTGCACGTATAAAGTGAACTGCCAGAGAAGTAATGGAAGTGTGTACATTTCAAGCAGTTTAAAGCCCTCTGGGCGGAACGATGGATAAGAAGCACTGACAAGGATATGGGCTAAATGCTCGTCAATGGGACTAGACCTGGGGAGGTTATGTTGTCAGCCTGTTTCGATATTGTAGGACTCCATGTTTCCACAATGGTTTGACTCTCACATTCTGTATTCCTGGGAATAGGTGGAGATTTAATCATCAGAACCCATAGCACTGCTGATCAATTTGGACATCAGACAGAATTCCACTTGATACATTATAATGCTTATTTTTGGTCTCAGTTTTAAGTGTAGGTTGCCCATTAAGCATGTTAGCAAGATAGTGCGATTGCATCTTCAGAAAAACAACAAAACATTTGTTATGGAAACGAATGATTTAATAGCCTTTCATCTTCATTTGTCGCTTGCTGGAGCGATTGTTTTCAGAAAAGAAAACATAATCTATTTCGCAAATAAACAGCACTGCAAAGAAGAGGACAAATATAACGTATAGCCCAGAATCATGCCAATCAGTCCTTCAACAATGGGCCGATCCAAATCCACTGTACTGTCTCCATCTACCGCCCGGTCCCTCAACATAAGTATCCCTCTGCTTCCCATTTACACATGGATCCGTCCTGACACACCTTAAATGAAACTACCGTGACTGCCGCTATTACATCTCCTTGCAATGTGTCCCAAGCGCCTGTCATCCTTTGGGAAATTCTATCCTCGTCTATCCCCTTAGAATTTTCACATCTCACCCTAAACGCGTGACCTCTCGCTATTGATTCGCTCACCTGGAAAAAAAAGCTTTTCTCTATCCACTATCTATATAACCTTCATGATTTTGTCTTCCTCAACCAGGTCCCCGCTAATGTCCTTATCTCTAATGGAAATAATCCAAAGCTACTCAATCTCTCTTCATACCTACCACCTTCGATACCAGGCAATACCCTCGGAAACCTTGTCTGCACCCTCTCCAAAGCGTCCACATCCTTATGGCAAAGTGGCAACCAGAACTGAACACCATATACTAAATGCAGCCAATCCAAATTCTTCTGCAATTTCAACTTGACCTGCAAGATCTTATACTCAATATCACTTCCGATGAAGATACGCATGCCATATGCCTTCTTGACAACTCTATGCACCTGTGCAGTCACTATCAGTGTAAAATCGTCCTGAATTCCCACACCTTTCTGATCATCAACTTCTCCGTAGACTTTTTCGTTTATAGTATCGTTCTGTCCCAAAATGCATCATCTCACATTTGACTGGATTTAACTCCATTTGCCATTTGTTCGCCCACCTCGCCAGTCTATTTGTATTCTCCTATATTCTTTGGCTTTCCCATATGCTGTCTGCGACTCCATCAATGTTCGTGTCATCTGCAAAGTTGCTGATAATACATTCTTTCAGATCATGTATGTATCTCACAAACAACAGTGGCCTAACATTGATCCCTGTAGAACACCACTGGTCACCTTTCTCCATTTCGAGAAACTCACTTCATCTAACACTCTCTGTCTCCTCTTGCTTAACTCGTTCTTTATTCCCCTAGGTCGAACACCCCGTACACCATGTGACTTCACTTTCTCCATGAGTTTACAATGGGAAGCCTTGTTAGTGCCTCGCTAAAGTTCATGTTTACGACATCTTGCAGCCCTTCATTCCTCAAAGAGCTCTATTATGTCGTTAAGGCACATCTCTCCGCAAAAAAATGCTGCCTATGCTGATGCGTCCATTATTTTCCAAATATAAATATGCTTTATCGCTCAGTACTTTCTCCAGCAACCTTCGCACTAGTTATCTGAGGCTTATTGGTTACTCGTTATCTGGAATATCCCTTCTATACTCTTGTACAGGGGAACAACATGAGCAATCCTCCCGTCCTCCAACATCAACAGTGTTTAAGCATGCGACAAAGATATCTCTGAGCCACAGCTATTTACTCTGTCTCCTCCCTGAGCAACCTAAGATCCCATGAGGTCATAGGGATCTGTCCACCTGAATATAATTTAGCCTACCCAACACATCTGCAGAAACTCGGATGTCACCATAAGTTCCCCCAATGACCATGTTTAATATTCTTTGCCACTGGCATGTCTTCAATCCATCTCGTTTTAGGAAATAATTGTCTTCCCGTTCGTTCTAAAGTCATTAGGTAAATGTCTCTCCCCGATTATTATAACAAGTTCACAAACAGTTCAATCTCACTTAACATGGGCCATAAGAACCAGTTTGTCTTCGCCACTGAAAACACCATTTTGAGGTGTCCTCTTGTCGGCCTCTGACCTATGGACGACTGCTCTGTGATGAAACCATTATGTTCAAATGTCATATTGTCTATCTGATGGCACGAGAATTTTTCGTCTTGCCCCTCTTCTTCAAACATACAGGTCGTAAAACCCAAGGTATGGAAAGAATTATGAAAACAAGTGCTTGCTTCGCATTAGTCTGTATTCTCATGGTTTCTTTAAAATGGTGTTTTCTTAGCAATTTTTAAAATGACATTCACACGTGAAGAAAAGCAAGCATGATATACCAAAAACTGAGATTTCAGCTCCAGGTTCCCCCAATGCTAATCCAAGTCCTCAAACATCTAATAATTATACATTGAAACATCATAAGAGGAGGGAAAACAAAGAAAGCTTTTATTATTATTTTAAACTCGTCGCATCCAAAAATCTGTGGATACCCATCCGCATTTGTGCCTTGTTGTGTTGAGCTTGGAACACTATATAAGTGTCAAAGGTGAGATTGGCCTTCAGACCTATGAACATTGTAAAATAAAGTGGTCCTGAGCTCACTGTGTGGTTGCAAACCCGTTTGGGGAAAAAGAAAATGAACTCAAATGCAAGAAAACAATGCTGGGAGCCTATTGCATTTCCACCACTTTATGAAAGTGAGGGGGAGAATCAAATATAAAGTGTGGTTGTCAGTGAGTGCAACAGACAACGAGCATTCTCAGGAACACCTGTGTATCCCGAGTGGAGTTACCAGGAGTTGTTAAAATGAGCCACCAGAATTCCGCGAGGCAAGAGTGGGAAACATTGTGAATCTCGACTGGAGCGGCAGATTATTTTAATTAATTTCATAAGGATGTCAATCCATGCATGGAGTAATCGAATCATAGACAGCTCCAGTGCGGATTCAGCCTCATCGACACAAACTGGTCCATGCTGATCAAAATGTCCACCTACGCTGACAACATTTCCCTGCACTTCGTCCATGCTCTTCTAAAACTTTTCCATCCACATATCTGTCCAAATACCGTTTAAGTGTTGTCAATGTACCAAAATCAACAACTTCAGCTGGAAGAACATTCCAAAGGTATACTCCCCTCTGCGTAGAGAAGTTGCCCTTCAGGTACTCTTTTATTTTTGTCAATTTTAAGCCTAAACTGTTGTCTTCTTGTCCATCTTTCCACAATATTGGGAAAAAAATACTTGTGTGAATTTTTCCTGTCCATGCTACTCATTATCTTATTCGCTTCTTTACGACCTTCAGTAGTCTCTTTCGCACTAAAGAAAAACGTTAAGCATGTCCAACCGCCCCCACCCACCCCGTTATAACTCAGATAGTTGAGTCCTGGCAACATCTAAACTTATTCTGCACACTTTTCATTTTAATATCATCCTCACTATAGCAAGGTGTGCACACCTGAACACAATACTCCAAATACTGTCTTACCAAAGTCCTGCACAACTGTCACTTAACTTCTCAACTTCTATACTCAATGCTTTGACTGATTAAAGTCATTGTGACAAAAGCTTTGTTCATTGCACTGGCTTATCTCTGACGCCACTTTCAGAAAAGGCTACACACGGAATTCTGAGATCCCTCTATTTCACTATACTCCTGAACAACCTGCCATTCACGATGAATGCCCGACCTCAATTTGACTTTCCTGAATGCAAGATCTCACGCTTATCTATATTAAACTTCATTTGGCATTACCTGTCCAACGATGATCAAGGTTCTTCTGCAATTTATGGCAACTTTCCTTACTGTTCACGGTCTTGCCTGTCGAAGTGTCATCTGCATTCTCATTGCTTTTCACCTTCTCATCCAAATTGTTGATATACATAACAAGCAACAATGGCCCCAGCAACGACGCCTGAGAAACGCAAACATTCCATGGGCGTCCAGTGTGACAAGCATCCTTCTACAATTAACCTATGCTTTCCACCATCAAACTAATTGAGTATCCAATTCTGTAACTCTCCTGGGATTCCAGGCAAACTAAGTTTACAGAACTGTCTCACGTTTGGAACCTTACAAGACGCCTTACAGAAATCCGTACAGATTGCATCTACCCTCATGGTGTTGTGAATCTTGCGAGACACTTCAACCGAGAACTCTAACGTACCTCTGAGACATGATCTTACCTATGTAAAGTCAAGCACAATGATCTTAATGAAATCCAATCCTTACAAATGCATGTGTACTTTATCACTCAGAATGTACTGAATTATCTGACACTTCACAAATAACAACCAATTGTCAGTGTGGAATTTGCATGTTCCCTGTGTCTGTGTTGATTTCTGCCAGTTCATCCGTTTTCCTGTCTCAGTACAAAGGTGTTCACGTTGGGGGAATTTCAATTCTAAACTGCTAATATTCTTCAGGAACTTGTCGGTTAGCTGCGTTAGACATGAGAAATGTAGAGCAAATGGTAGCGGAATTGTTTGGGTGGGATGCTTTTTGGAGGAACGCTGTGGACTTGTTTGGCTGAATGAGCTGCTTCTGTGGAGTAGGGGTTCTGTTCTCTTGAATATTCGTTAATGAGCAACGAATGGCAGAGGCAGTTAATCAATGCACAAGTTACTATATTTTAACAGTGAACTATCGATGCATCGGGCAAAGAGGTGCACCAGGGCCACAGAGGAGCTGAGATGGAGGCCAGACATTGCAAGATGACATATGCAAACTTTTGTCCGAGGCTTGACAACATAATCATCAAATGATTGGTTCATTAAAACTTCAGATACTTTATTTATCTAAGATAAGGCAGTTTACCTATGTACTCAAAGTATGTTTTGATCATTAGGCTTCAAAATATAGGAGTTCTCTGATGATCCATCTCGAAGTCCCCATTACCTTTAGCGGAACACAGCAGTGGCCAATCCAAACGTTATTACCCCAACACTCGTCCGCCAAATCTCAATATGCCCTCACTAACACAACAGCCTCTTGTGTATAATCAATCACAGTCCAATTAAGTATCACAGAATTCATGAAACCGCCAATTCCTCCAGGAAATTTATGGTAGTTGAATGGTTTATAGTTTTGTAATATGAACGCCGCTGGTGGACCCAGTATTTATTGCCCTTCCTAGTTGCCTTGAAAAAAGTAGTAGTGAGAGTAGCCTTTATGAAATGCTCAACTCCAAGTGGAATACAGACAACGACTTTGCTGTCACGGGGACATTTCACGAAATTTGCTGTAGTAACATTAAAGGAGTGACATGCAATTTCACGGCAGCGTGGTGAGTGAGGATAATAATCCCTATTCGTGATATTTTCATGTAACTGCGGCCACTTTCCCGAGAGAGCATAATGGCTTACATTTCGGAATATGTGGGCGAATAAGCCGTGACGAATTTCTGCAGTGTACCTTGAAGATGGTACAACTTGTCAATCATGGAGGCCTGATTCGGAATTAATTCTGTCGAATATATTCATGTGTTGTTGGAACTGCACCCATTTATCCAGGTGGCAAGTACTACATCACGGTCATGTAATCCCCACAGGGTGAAACAGGGCCGTGGGCCCAATAAGTCCACACCAGTGCTCTGAATGATAAGATGGCCCAGTCCCTATTAGCCTCCATTTCCCATGACTAATGCACATAACCGACACAGTCCGCAACACTAAGGCCATTTTAGAATGGCCAACCCACCAGACCTACACATTTTGGAAAATTAGAAGGAATTGGAACAACTGCAGTGAATCACGCAGGGAAGCAGGGATATTGTACAACTTCGACAGACAGTCACACAAGTCTTGTAACGATCCCGGGTCCCTGGCACTGTGAGGCAGCTGTGCTAACCACTTAGCTACCGTTCCGCACCAGGTTTGTGACCTGTCGATGGTGGACCAACTTTGAATGATCCCCAACATCTTTTAGCCACGTGTATTTAAATGACTTAGGCAACATCAAAATCTGGTTAATGATAACTGCTGTTGGACGTCACGGCGGCTCAGTTGTCAGCCCTGCTGCCACACAACTGCATGATCCTGAGATCATTTCCATCCCCAGGCAAATCTGTGGAGTTTGCTCGTTCCCTCGTGTATACGTGGATTTCTATCAGTTTCCTCACCGTTCAAAGATGTTCACGTTAAATGGATTGAGAAAGAAATAATGCCGATAAACTTCAGGGATATGTAGGCTACGCATGTTAGCCATTGGAAATGCAAGGTTACAGGGAAAGTGGATGTGTCTGGGAGGGATAATCGTCAGAGGAACGACATGGTCTTGTTGGACTGAATATCATGTTTCCAATTTGCCGGGATTGTATTCTGTGGAAGATTCACTATTGGGCTGTAAATGGCAGAGGCAGATAGCCAACGTACAATTTATTACGCTTGCACATGTATACCCTTGAGTCCATCTGGCAATGAGGTAGATTGGGCACCTGAGGAACTCAGATTCATTGTAGATCGAGGCAGGATTGAAAATGTTAAGTTTGATTAAATGCTTGGCAACATGACCAAAAATGATTGAGTGAGTAAAAGATCAGAGACCTTTGCCTCAGGTGACACAGTTCACTTATGTGCTCAAATTAGACTCTTCGATGAGAAGGCCATACAACGAAAGAGGAACCTAAACAATTCCGCCCCTTCTATCTGTTCTGTTATTTCGCTTATGTGTTTCTCAATATTGTTGTCATGTTGTCTTACCCTAATCCTCGTAACCATCTGGAACCTCTCTGTCTCAGTTTAAATTACACGGAATGACTTGGCAGCCACATTCATCTATGACAATGTATTCTAAAGATTTATCACGCTCTGGCTGAAGAAAGCTGTCCTCATCTCAATTTCGAGGTTTTGCCATTCATTCTGAGGCTGTGCGAATGAATACTTATCTCTCCAACTAATAGAAACATCTTCCTCTTTGACATTCTGTCAAAGCCTCTTAGCATTCTGTAATTTTAAATTCGAAATCCGTACTTCCTGATGAACGCTATTGAGTACAAAGTCAGAGTAATCAGCTAATGCTCATATGACAAGGTCATCAATCACGGGATAATTGTTATAAAAATTCCTCTAGATCCCTGTCAATGCCACCATATCCTGAGGTATGGAGCCCAAAACTGCTCACAACATTTGAATTGCAGTCTGAACAGAGCCTTATACAATGTCATCAGTAATCTCTACTGTTGCATTCTCGCCCTCTTGTAATGAACGTAGGCATGCAATTTGTTTCCTTAATTCGCAGCTGAACCTGCGTGTTAACTATCGGACAAATCCTATACTTGTACTCCAAAAACCCTTTGAGCATTAGATCATTCAGCTAACCAGTTACAATGCAGTACCTTGCCCATAACGTCATGGGCTGTTATCTTATTGAACAGGCTCCTGTCTGGTACATTGCCAAAGGCTTCAGAGATTCCAAAGAGATCTCATGCACTGGCTGTCCTTTACGTAACTTGTTTGTAACTTTCTCAAATAATTCTAATGTTCCTGTCGAGCATTACATCCCCCATTAAAATTGTAACTTCTTAGCCCTACTTTAACGTTCAAGTTTGGATGGCACTTTCAACTACTCCTCCATCTTATTTTTAATAAGAGTCTCCAAAATGTTTCGAACACAAGGTCACACTGACCCACGTCAGTTTCTGTCTTCTGGTTACGTCCTTCCATATGCAAGGCTGCTACGTTAGTCATTTTCCAATCATCTGGCAATCTCCTCCCCTCTCGAAAACGATCGCCAGCAATGCCTCAGCACCTTCCTTATCTATCTCATTTAGAATTCTGTGATTCAATCGGTCCAGTCATGGGGATTCATCGTCCTTCAGATACTTTAACTGACCTGCACTTTCTTTTTCGTGATGACCTGTACTCACATCTGTCCTCTCAGTCTCTCAAAGTCGCTCTTTACTGCTGGAGCCTTCCACCATGAAAACTGATGAAGAGGGGGAGAGATTGGTTGAGTTCACGAACACAGATCTGAACGAGACCGTGCAAAAGTTGGCATTCCGTCTTGCTGACTATGACATTATGAAATATTCAATAGACTCCCTACATCTAAAGAGAGCTGGGATACTCCTGAATTCAGTAAAGAGGTCTGCGTGTATCCTCTTATGGCAATAATTAACTCATTCAATGGTCATTGCGGGAAAATTATCACTGATACGATGCGTTGGCCAATCTTGGGATGAACTTGTACAAAGGACCATTTGCATTTTTTCAACCTCCCTGCCATTTCTGGTTCGTTACTTTATGGGACCAATTGTATCCCGTCATGAAGGGTTTTTTTTTCTCGAATTCATTCCTCACAGTGCACATAATCCTGTGTCGGGGGATTATGTCAGGTGCTGTCATTTTTTTTTTGACCAGGTTTTCAAGAAAAACAACAGTTGGATATTGCAACACTAATATCCCTGCGGATCTGCGAACGGGTATAAAATTAAGGCCTTACAAATCGGTCATCTCAGAATAGAATTTAGGGGGATTGTCCGCAGAAGAACGTGGCAAGTCTATTCGCACTGAAAATGCATCGTCCAATTCAAACAGTGAGGAAAATATTCTACGTTATACTAGGCGCAATTGGTTTTCCAGGTTAGTGGTGATAATTGTTCAGTCTGTTCCATTATGCCTAACCTCGTCTGTACCATTATCATCTGAGTAATAACGTTAGTTGAAACATCGTTTCGTTTCTGACGTCCTTGAGCTAGTTGTGCGCTTATTTGCTGTTGCTTCAACTGTTTCAAAGCTTTTCCATTTCGTGTTTTTATGTTTAATATATCACCAGCCAATCAAAATAAAAAAGGCAAATGCTACTGTAAGGATTATGTGGAAGTGTAAAGTGGTAGCGTTGAAGAAAACTTTGATTTCCTATTTCAGTTATTGATGGGTCATAGATACATTCCGAATTGATTTATTTGACAAAAAAAAATTAAAATAGAGCAATAAATGAATACCTGGAGAATTTGAATAAATTTGTCGCTATTTGACGAAGCAGACGGTTGCTCCAGTATTTCTTGCCTTGAATGCAGAAGTAAGGAGATAAACAGGACCATTCAGACAGAAGCACAAGAGTGATAACAGGTCTTAAACAACAGAATTGATAATAGCTAAGACTACACATTCGAGTCTGTGAAACCTACAAGGTGAACGAGCAAGTACTAACTTAATTGCAGCCTAGTTCAAGACTTCAGTGGGTAACCTTGGGACATACCATTGGGAATTTGAGGAAGTTTTGCAAAACGGTACGCTTTTCGGAACATGTCAGATGAACAAGAAGTTTCAGCATGAAAGCTACATTCAGTCTTCACTGAGGTTGAGGTGCCTGTACGACGGCATTGTATAAATGTTGAAACTTTTCACCTGATATTTGCATTGTGTTCATTTTAAGAGAAATGTACTTGCACAGCGTTTTTTTTTTCTGTTTTTGTGGAATGCTTGCCAGACTCTTGTGAACACAACCGTTGACTGACTCGACAGCAAAAGCGAAAATGAAAAATAAATCCTGTGATCTCCCCAGGTAGTTATGGCTCTGAGGCCCGAGATTTTTAAGCATTATCATCCGCTGTATCAGAACCGTTTCCCTCACAAATGTTAATGCTTCTCTTTACCACACCGCTTTCACACGGAGACCATTAACTCTGAAGCTGTTTGCCTGACTGGTTTGCGACGCCTCATCCCAATGACTGTGTGCTCAGTGGACTATCCTTCAGGGTTTATTTGCACCGACGTGGTGTGCCGCTCTGTAGTGACTCTGAGCGAAGTCACGTTTTGGACATGATGCTGTATATTCTCATTTCCTGATCAAAGACCTGGTTACTATTGTGCCTTGAATGAAATTACTTATTACAGAATAAACTACGCGTGATTTTTCAAACCAAACATTGATGTGACAGTTTTTAGAGCATGAAACATGTCATTTGGATGAATTGGATTGTGACTGTCTTCATGCTCCATTATGCCCCATCTCTATTCTTGCTCTTCCAACCATACAAACCTCACCTACCATTCGGGTATAGCTGATGATCAACATCAGCCTTCCTCAGTTCTGATGAAGGTTCACTGGACCAGAAATTTTAACTCTAACCTGCCTCCACATATGCAGCCAGATCGCCTGAGCTTTTACAAAAATAGTTGCTTTTGATTTTTCCTTACAATATCCAAAATTCTTTCTGGGTTTATTTGCCTTCTCATAAAATGTTCTCATTTCCCTACTTCAAGTGGTAGCTACGCAACTTTAGAGCAAATGACATTCTGTTTTGAATTCTTTTAGAAAAATATTTTTATTACCTTCTCTCGTGGACACTAGTATTACAAAAGATCTCATGTCCAAATATACTTTACAGAACCAGCTTCCAAGTGCCTGAGCAATTTCAAGATATTTCACTGCGCTATCCTTCATTATTCACTTATCTGAATGATGTTGAAGCTGAATTTGCAAAGTTTCCAAATTGGATTAATTTCTTCGTTTTAAAGTTGTCATTCAAGTTGATAGATGTGTTAAGAAGGCTTGTGTTTGTTGCCTTTCATTAGCGGGGGATTGAGTGTGCGAGTCGCGACGTTAGGCTGCAGTTCTATAAAGCCCTTGTGAGGCAACATTTACCATATGATGTTTAGTTCTCGTTGCCTTATTATGTGGAAGCTTTAGCAAGGGTACAGTGGAAATTTATCAGGATTTTAACTGGACAGGAAGACATGTATTGAGAAGACAGTTTCAGGGTACTGCAGAGTTTTTGAATGGAGCCACAAATTTTGAGGGATGGCTTGAATGAGGTATACATGATGAAGACAGGAATTGATCCAATGAATACCCAGACACGTTTTTCACAGGGACAAAATTGCCATCATGGGGGGACATTATTTGAAGCTGATTGGGATAAGGTTTCGGCGAGGTTTCAGAAGTAGATTTCTACACAGAGAGTAGTTTTTTATGCGAAATGTCACTACTAGTAGCGGTGGAAGTTTCATTAGGGATATTTAAGCGACTCTTGGGCCAGCACATGGATGACAGTGAAATGTAGGTGCACAGGTTAGTTTGATCTTAGAGGACAATAAACGGTCTGCACAACATCGAGGCGGCATGGCCTGTACAATACTGTACTATTCAATGTCGCATGTTCTATGTAGAGTGAGATTCTTGCAGATATTAGAGACACCTTCACCAATTTCTCCAGAACACTTCGGACTTGAATCCCTTACAATAGACTGCGTACTAAAGGTCTCGTAAGAATATTATTAGCCTTGTTGAATCAAACTCCACTGTTCTTTTTGGCCAGCTGAAGTAGTTCAATACATTTTATATCTGTTTCCATAGTGTCCTGAAATCATGATCCGTCATAACAGCCAAATCATAGGGAACATTCAAAGAACAATTGGTATTGTGATATTTGAGGTAGAATTCACAGCGAAGAGAGGGCTCCCCTTTTCCATGATTTGGCTCAAATTTAATAAAGGGTGTAATATATTAGGGAATTGCTCTGGATGCACAGGGAAGTTGATCAACCACTCATGATTTTATTTCTCGTTCAATGTCTTACCTGCATTTTTTTCTCTTAGAACCACCCTGCTTCATGTTCATGTCCCATTTGCGTTGAATCTGAAGGAGCAGTGTGTGTCAAAGGTGTGTTCATTGAGATTATCGGTCTTCTAACAATATTCCACACAAACATTTGTGTTGCTGAAATGTAACTCTTAACTCAAAGACTCAAAATGATGAATGCTTATGTTTTCCAATTATTTTTCGCTTCTCTATCCTTCTCTCTCTTCCAGTCAATTTAGTGACAATTGCAATTTTGGCTCGGGGAAGGTGTGGAATCTCCGCCTGTACCACTCGCTACCTTCTAGCTATGGCAACAGTAGATCTTTTGGTCGTTATTATTGAGATCATACTTAGCAAAATCAAGAATGATTACTTCCCACCATCGTTCCTGGACATCACTCCGGTGTGTAGTGTTCGCTATGCCCTGCGTCGTGTCGCCATAGACTGTTCTGTCTGGTTCACTGTCGCTTTTACCTTCGATCGATATGTCACCATTTGTTGTGAGAAACTCAAAACCAAATACTGCACTGAGAAAACTGCAACTATGGTTTTAGCAACTACCGGCAGTCTGCTGTGTTTAAAAAATATTCCAATTTACTTTAGATTTGAACCCGATGAGATAATTAACAATGTACCATGGTACTGTTCAAATAAAGATGCTTATAATGATGACCCTGTGTGGAAAGGATTTAACAACTTTGAGAAGATCCTCACCCCAATGCTACCTTTTGGTTTAATTCTGTTCCTCAATGCTCTGACAGTGAAACATATTATAGTCGCCAGTCGTGTCCGTAAAGCACTGAAAGGTCAGAGTAAAGAAGGTAATTCTAGTGATTCAGAGATGGAAAGCAGAAGACAGTGTGTGGTTTTACTATTCGCCATATCTGGCAGCTTCATATTTATGTGGCTGTGGTATATTTTTTATTACTTCGATGTTGATGATCCTTTAGATAGTGATGGTGAATATACATTTAAAGTTGTTGCATATATGCTGCGGAATTTGAATTGCTGTACGAGCGCCATTGTCTACGTGGCATCTCTTCCGAGGTTCCGCGAGAAGCTCAGGAACCCACTGGAAGCTATTTTTACATGAAATATTCAACTAACTTGTAAACAAATCAACTGATAGCAGCACTGAAACTGCGAGATGTTGTAGATCATGGTTTACAAACATTGATTCGAGGTTGACATGAATTCCCAAGAGATGTTATCAGTTGGAAATACTTTATACAAAGTAACCAAATTGGAGAAACATTGGCAGCCGCTGTTGGATACCAAACTCTATTGAGCCAATAAGAAGCAGTGACTGTGGCAGGAATGACTAAATGACTAGATGCACCAAAGACAACACATATAGGGGCTGTAGGACACATAGAGACCTGGATGGGCAGATATATATTAGAAATTTGAGGGGCATGATACCATTTACCTCCTTGCTCTGACTCTGCAATTTAGAGTGATCACGGCTGTTAAATTGCATTGAAGCCATTTGTTGCATCATCTAAATGAGCTCCTCTTTATAAGCAATGGATATTGAACAATTTCAGTGTTGAACTGAAATCAATTGAGAGCTGAAGTTAACAAGACGCGTATTCATGCCGAACCTGATCAAGGCACCAGCACTGACCTTCGTTTGATCAGATGTAAAACAGTGCAGGAGAGCTGTTAGCATGTCTCCTGCAGGGGAGAACATGAAGGAGGATCGATAGTCTCTTATCCACCTACATGGTTTGATTTACGGCTCCTCACACCTGTACAGGAAAAAACTTTTGTTTTATGGAAGAAATATGGTACAAGCTGCAAAGATTTTCTTCACTGCAAAACAGGCTTTTTTGTCTAATTATAGTGTCATAGTCATAGCGATGTACGGCACAGAAAAAATACCCTTCAGTCCCAACCGTCCATGCTGACAAGATATCAAACCAAATCTAGTCCAAATGTCAGCATCCAGCCCATAACCTCCATTTCCTTTTCATATTCCCTCCAAATGCATATTTTATTGAGATCTGATAGCCAAACTATTTTTCCTCCTCCACATTGCACATGAAACACACCATTGTTATTGCAATCGTGAATTTTCCCCATGGCTTTCCTTTCTCTGATTTATCTTCTTCCCCACATCCTCACTGCTGCCAGGAGGTCTGAGCATGAAATCCCATCATGGCCTTTTCACCTTTCCAGTTCTCCACTGAACTCACAAATTCTACGCCGTCTGACTCTACACGGTGTCTTTCTCTTGATTTCATTCCATTTCTTCTATGGCAAAAACTCTTACTGTCTTCTTATTATTGGTAACTATATATTGACATTTAGTTCGCAGTTTGATTCCTCTGCGGCCACGTCTCTGTGTTGCTCACAACATCATTCCTGACAATTTCAATCTATGTTGCCAACTAATTTGATAGCTTGTTAGTATAAACTCTCAGATTTCGCCGTACCTTCTGCGATCCTGACTTTTTCATACTCTCCATCTCATTTATTTGCCCCGTGAAATATACCAAACTTCTTGTGCTGTACCCCTTTAACCCATGCCAATCAGGCTAATTCTTTTAGTCGTGTGGCTTTTCCTGTCCCTCCGACGTAGATTATGGGATGTTAGTGTGAAGCGATGGGATTGTCCATCTTGGAAAAAAACTATTGAGGATCAGGGCATGAGGAGTTGATTCTTGAACAGAGAAGAAGAAGGAGCAGCCACAAACTCAGAACAA